>NC_040043.1:7420276-7720276 GCF_003713205.1 Coffea eugenioides | reverse complement strand
CTTTGGCTTCTTTTACGCTGAACTACTTTCTTGATATATCTTTCATGATCACGACGACTTTTTTCTAAACGATATTCATCCTCTGATGAAAATTTACGCTTGCGACCCATATGCAATTGCAGCTAAAACCAATAGAATTCTGTTATCCATAATGTGCAACAACAATAATGACAAACCATCTGGAGTTTGTTCAAGCAAGCAGAACAAGTGTGCATGAGAGAAATGATCGCTATTCAATAGGCAAAGAGATAACAAACATGGTTTGTAAGATAAAATACAACAAAGTAGAATATACTAAGCAGTAAGCAAATGAGAAGCAAATAAGTGAAGAAAGGATTGCTTTACCTGAACAATAAACGTCGAATAGGATGGTGGAAAATTAGGGTGTATTGAATGAACTGCTATGATCATGGAAAAAGTACACACAGTGAGCATGAGCAAAATACACCAAAATGAAAAAAGTAAGGAGATTTTTTAAATTTGCTAATAGTTTATGGAGTCACCTAACGTAAGAAAATTCAGAGTTAATGCAAACTAAAAAGCTGCAACAAAGAAAAATGATTCTGTGCGAAGTAGTAAGTTTTTTGGCAAAAATCATGGGAACAAAACAGATATTCTTAGGTAATTAATAGGGAGGAGAAAATGATAGAAACATAACTTCAATCACAAGGAAAGAAAATAAGTAACTGCAGATTGATTAAGAGTAAACGAGGAAAAGGTCAACCAAGAAATGCAGCAAAGAAAAACAAGCACATACCTGATTGAAGCCGAGGCGAAGCTGAGAATTTGAAACAGGGATCAGGAAAAGCCAATAGAAAATAAAGAGATAATAGAAAGGCGCAAGAGAAAAGAGAAACATCTTTAAAGCATTATAATAGTTGGTAGTCCGTAGATAAAGAAAACCAAACCAAAGAAACTGACGGTGAAAAGGTTAATGTAGATAGAACGCATAGTCTTCAACTATACAAAGAGTTTGTGGTTTGGTAGAAGGAAGCACGTGCATGCATTAAATATGACTAATGATTGCAAGTCCACTATGACAGTGTAATCTGTGAAAGAACCGAACGAAACAATCATATCTCTATCTTTAAGTGCATGACATGAACTGTAACTACAGGTGTAACTTCTAATCTGTAACCACGTAAGATAAATTTTGCGCCACGTAACCTTTAATCACCAGGGAACAACCACGTAAAATTTGATAGCATGCGGTGGCATCGTAGAAGAATTGCTATGTATTTTGCTAAACAAACGCAAAAACTTTAAATTAATAATTGAGCAGTTAACAAATATTTATTAGATACACACAAAATTTAAATTTGTGTCGATATGTATACATATATATAATTTTCTAGAAATAAATATTCTTGTCGATATATATATTTTGTTAAAAATGAATTATATATAAAAAAGCATAGAATTAATCATCACTTTGTATTGACCGCATTTATGTTATGCTACTCAATCTTAAAACGCAAAAGCTTTAAATTAATAATTGAGTAGTTAATATTAAAACGCAAAAGCTTTAAATTAATAATATTAGATACACAGAAAATTTGTCTTGATATGTATTTTTTTTCAAAAAATCAATATTTTTGTTCACATATATATTTTGCCAAACATGCACATATATAAAAAGGCACACAACTAATTATCACTTTGTCCTAAAGACATTTATGTTATGCTATTCAATTTTAAAATGCAAAAGCTTTAATTTAATAATTGAGTAGTTAACAAATATTATCGAAGTAACTTTTTTCAAATAGAGGGAAATTATCTGATATTTTTAAAAACAACTGGTCGTATTAATGGAACCTAATACAAAGCGGGACAATTGATTTATATTTATTAGATATGCACATATTGGAATAAGATGAGAAAAAAGAATATGAGCATAACAGCAAAAGGAAACAATTAACTTGTAACTGGAGCTTGAGAGCAAGCTTTAAATTAATAATATTAGATACACACAGAATTTGTGTCCACATATATATTTTGCCGAACATGCACATAAATAAAAAGGCACACAACTAATTATCACTTTGTATTGAGAACATTTATGTTACTCAATCTTAAAACGCAAAAGCTTTAATAGCTAACAAATATTATCAATCTTAAACGCAATAGCTCAAATTAGCTTTAATTTAATAAGGCACACAACTAATTATCACTTTGTATTGAGCACATTTATGTTATGCTAATCAATCTTAAAACGCAAAAGCTTTAATTTAATAATTGAGTAGCTAACAAATATTATCAATCTTAAACGCAAAAGCTCTAATTAGCTTTAATTTAATAATTGAGAGGGCTTGATTTAATGGAACAAAGCGGGACAATTGATTTTATAACTTGTAACGGGAGCTTCACGCCTTCACGGGCACACATTGGGAGCAGAGGACATTGACGGCTACATATTGGACCACAGGACAAAGAAGGACAGATCGAACAGCCAAATTACAAAATAACCAGCGGAATACTGTAGCGAGACCTTCAACGCCTTATGTAGTTATTAGAGAACTGTAGCGAGACCTTCAACGCCTTATGTAGTTAGAGATAGAGGCTCCGTTTGGATTAGCTGTTTTTGGGTTTGTTTTTCAAAAACACCACTGTAGCATTTTGAATCTGAAAAACAAGTCCGTTTGGATTAGTTGTTTTTGGGGTTGTTTTTCAAAAACTATATGAAAAACTTTTACTGTAGATTTTTTTGAATTATTTTTAGAGGTATTTTTGAAACATATTTTTGAGTATTTTTAGAATATTATAATTTTTATATTTTTATATAAATATACATTTATGCATTTATAATCCATTTATATTTACAAATGTATAGATGTATATTATTATAAATGAATAAATTATAAATGAATATTATATAAATGTATAAATTAATAAATTATAAATATATATTAATATTATGTAGAAATGTATTAATATAATTAATATAAATATATACATGTATTAATATTATGTATAAATGTAAAATTAATATTATGTATATTAATATAAATGTATAAATGTATTATATTATATATTATACATAATATAAATGTATATTATAAATATACATAAATATTTATATATTATGTATAAATGTACATTTATATAAATGTATAATATATTATACATTATATTATATATAATTTATATAACATATAATATTTATGTAAATATATTATAAATATATAAAAATATATTATAAATAAAATAAAATATTTATAATATGTATGTATAAATATATAATATTAGAAATGTATAATATATATAATATACATTATTATTAATATAATTTATGTATAATATACATAATTGAAATATACATATTAATATATATTAATATATATTATAAAACAAAATTGAATAAATATATTTATAAATTTATATATAAATAAATGTATTTATATAAATATATAATATTTATTTCAATTGATATAATATATATAATATTATACATAATTGAAATAAATATATTTATATTAATATAATATATATAATATACATAATTGAAATATAATATTAAAATACATAATTGAAATATACATATTAAAATATATTAAAATATAATTGAAATATACATATTAAAATACATAATTAAAATATACAAATTGAAATATACTTATTAAAATATACAAATTAAATATACATAATTGAAATATATTTGGAGTTGTTTTTGATATTTTGTTTGGATATGGTGTTTTTGAAGTTGTTTTTGAAATACACATTACTGTAGCATTTGGAATGTGAAAAACAGTTTTTCAAAAACAGGTGCAAAAACACTCAATCCAAACGCAGAGAGAGTCATAGAGATAGAGATATGTAGTTGACAATAACAGACATTTCAAATTTCATTTTATGGTAAGTAAAGAATATGTCAAAATAAATAACAAAATGAAAAACCATTATGGATAAGGGTGACAGCGAAGGAAACAAGGGCCAGGCATGCCGATTAAGATAGCATGCCAGCTCTTAGCAACTCGATCTGTGTAACAAACAATATAAAAAATTACAATATGGTACCTAATTTGTTGCAAAATAAGAGACATACCAATAGCTGCAATTTGAGATACAAATTGACATCTGAATCAAATTTTCATAAAATTTTTTTGAAAAGAAAATTTCATGACTTCTCTTCTTCCCATCACTAAATCAAAATGCCTGTAGAAAATACTATAAAAATAGCTCAAACAAAAATTTTTATTTTTTATTTTATTACGAACTTTCTCAAAACTATAATAATATATATTTAACTCGTTTCATGATTAGATATAGAACGATAGAATTAATGACTTTATGAAAATCAATTAATCATAAGCATGAAACATGCCTTAGCATAGCACAATTTGCAACTCGAATGATCATATATTTAAATTTTTATCACTGAAATTTATTTACCTACTTTATGCTGATTAAACTCAATTTAGCTCATTCCCTGATATTTTTTCTATTCTCAACATTCGTTCATCCCAAAAAATAAAGAAAAATAAAGAAAATGAAATCATTTAAACATTTCAATTTAAGAAGAAAAGATCAGGGCCTTCATTCAAGCAATTTTGAAGAGTTTAAAGCTCTTTCTACAAAATTTACCATGATTCGGTAATTATTAAAGGTAGCAATCGCTCATTCTAACATCATCATAGGAATGACAACGGAGTGGGTTTGGAGAGGAAGTGGATTGCCTACTACTCCCCCCGCCCCGCCTTGTCCCCTGCCCTTGCCCCGCTTGCAGGATTAATACAAATTTATCATATAATTTTATTGTGGTCAAATTTTACTAAATAATTAAGTACTAAAATATCAACATATCACCAAGTCATTATCCATTGTAATTTCACAATTGAAATTCATAAAAACAATCAAACAAAAACTATTTAAATGCAATCCAATATGATGAAACAAATACAATTAAAGTAGTCAAATTTTCACTTTTGTAATAAATACAATCACTAAGTCATTATTGTATTTTTTTGAGAAAAAAAATGTTATTGTGTTAAGTGTAATTAGAAATTTAATAAAAATACATTAGTAAATTTAGTATAATTAATTAATAATTTCTATTAGTAGATATTTATAATTTTTAATATAAGTGATACTATCAATTATATTACACATACTAATATACATTACATAATATTTATAACTAATAATATCATTATTATAAGTTTGTAACTAATTAAAATAAATATTATATATATGCATATAAATGTATAAATATATATATATATATTAGCGGGTGGCTTGGCGGGGATGAGACGGGATATATTGCCCCGTCCCATTAGTCTCCGGGCACCGTCTCAATTGCCGTCCCTACGTCATCATTTATCATAATAATACATTAATTAACAAAATAAAATAAACATAAAAAAGATTGAGAAAAAAAAAAAGTCATTACACAGTTCAAGAATAATCCTTCCTTCACCTTTCTTCCCTCTTTCCTAACTTCGTAAAGGACTAAACAAAAATCTTCATCAATTCCCAAATTCTTTCCTTTAACCTCACTCCTACAACCCTTTTCAAATCCTCAAAGATTCCGAAAACTCCATTTGAACTTCACAGAAGTTGGATTGAAGAGACGGAGGAAGATAGAGAAGCTGGAGCTGGTGGTGGTACTATAGTAGGAGTTGTTAGTGATGGAGGAGGAGGAGGAGGAGAAGAACTGTTGCTCGACGCAGCTAATCGACGGCAACGGCGAATTTAACTTTGTTGGATTGGAGAAGTTCATGAAAGCTATGAAGTTTTCTCAGTGCGGCCTCTCCTACGCTGTTGTCGCAATTATGGGACCTCAGAGCAGTGGTAAATATCATATTTCTTGATTTTTGCTCTGTTTCATTTGGTTACTAATGGTTTAATTTAGCCATTTATGAGCTTATTTGTTTGCGATATAGATTGAATTTGGCATTTTCTTTGGGTTGTTTGATGATTAAACTAGTTTAGTTGGATATGTGAACAGGGAAGAGTACTCTGTTAAACCATCTATTCTTTACAAACTTCAGGGAGATGGATGCTTTTAAGGGAAGGTACATTCATAAATTTTCCCCTCTTTTTGTGCTTTGGTTGGATTTTCTTTTTAATTAGTGTAGACGCAAGAGAATGTTGCGCTATTTCTTGCACAAGATATCATTTTGTGTTAGAATTCTGATTTTTTGTGTTTAATTTTTTTTATAGGAGTCAAACTACAAAGGGCATTTGGATAGGCAAGGCAGTGGGTATCGAGCCCTTTACAGTAGTGATGGATTTGGAGGGCACTGATGGCCGCGAGAGGGGCGAGGTAGTAAATTTTTCGTTTTGTATCTTGTATTCTAAGCACTCATTTTTTTTGAAATCTGTATTTTTTAGTACAATGTGAATATGGCGAGTTACAATAGCTTTTAGCAGTTATTCAGAATGCTAATCTTGAGCGAGGATGGTGCGGTGTAGTAGTGTAAAAGTATCAGCACTAACTTAAATTGGCTGGATATCAGAAGTTGTCTACAGGCGTCCTTGACTCTTACCACGACTATTGATGGTCTACCACTTAGTATTATTATTATGTTTTTTTTTTCCAAGTGCTACCCATTTTATTAATTGACATGCCTTTTTAAGGTTTCTTAGTGCAGTTATTTGTTTGATAAATATCCAAATCACTCTGGCAAAATGGGTGGACCATGGTCTGGAAGCTTATTCCCTTTTTAGTTAATCAGGAAAACGGATCTGCTAAGCATGTTCTTCATATATTTGAAGAGATGATATAGGTTACTGCATGGACTGATATTATTAGCTAGAGCTAAGAACAAAGCCAAACATGTATAGCTTGAATAGGGGTGAAATATGCAAGATGTTGACAGCATTAAGGTCACATGGCATAGTAGAGATTTCTCTTAGTGTTCTTAACCATTAGATATTAATGCATCACACATTTTCATTGAAGGTGTTGATTTTTTGATTCCAGGATGACACAACATTTGAGAAGCAGAGTGCACTATTTGCTTTGGCTGTTGCAGATGTTGTTATAATAAACATGTGAGTTTCTTGAGTTTATTAAATGGATGCCGTGGATTATCTTGATACCCTATTCTTGACCTTAGAACTGACCATTAGATAAATATTTTATTTGAAAATTTAGAATGTAATATTCAAGGAAGCAAAAACCTATTCTGCCACTCAATATTCTAACCCTGCCCAGCTGCATTTTTTTCCCCGGCCTGTTATTGCTGTAAGCATGCTTTATGATATCCTGAGCATCTAACTATTACACACACACACACATGCACACATGCACACATACACATATACAGACATATATATACATATACATCTTTCATGACTTCGTAAATTCTTGATCATCTCTTGTCCTCTTCAAAACGGTGTTGTCTTGGAATTTTACATTTTGGTTTCTTTGCTTCACTTGGCTAATCATTTTTCATTATCGTTGTTCATGGTTCTTATACAATTTGTTAATACAAATTCTAGAATCCCAGGTAGCTACTAAGACTTAGCTTTCTGTCCACATGCAGGTGGTGCCATGACATTGGTCGAGAGCAGGCTTCCAATAAACCACTTCTAAAAATTGTATTTCAGGTATATAGTATGGTTTATGGTTTTTTGTGAATGCATCAGTGCCTTATGTTGTTGTATCTTCCTTTTTGACAGGTTATGATGCGCCTGTTTAGTCCACGAAAAACGACACTTCTATTCGTTATACGTGATAAAACAAAGGTCTGATAGCTGTTTATGTGATCAATGCCTTCGCCATCCTAGTGTATTTTTCAAGAGAAAATTTAATGTGCCTGTATTGGGATTCTTGTAGACGCCTTTCGAATATTTGGAACCTATCCTGAGGGAGGACATTCAAAAGGTAATATTTTGTCTCACTTCTAGTAGAATCTAAAAGCAACTTACTTCTTGGATGGACATTTTCACTCTGGTCTTATTGAAGGTTACTGATTATACAGATATGGGATACAGTTTCAAAGCCGCCGGCCCACATGGACACCCCTCTCAGTGAATTTTTCAATGTAAGAAAATTGTTTGCTTCATGTCCCATTTCTGAATTCGTCTAAATTACAATGCATTTTATCAATCTGATTCTCTTTTTTTATTTCTTTTTTCTTTTTGTATTTGTTTGAATGTGAAGGTTGAAGTCACTGCCTTATCCAGCTTTGAAGAGAGGGAAGAACAATTTAAAGAGCAGGTTGTTTGTCCTGGCTGCATACTCTCTCCTCTCTTTTGATTTTTCAATTTCTGTGGTATTATATGAGGTAAACTTTATCATGTCATTACTGTTTGTTCTGCTTCATACAGGTTGCACAACTAAGGCAGCTGTTTTTCAATTCCATATATCCAGGAGGGATTGCTGGTGACAGAAGAGCTGTTGTTCCTGCCTCTGGATTTTCTTTTAGTACACGGCAGATATGGAAAGTTATTAAAGAAAATAAGGATCTTGATCTCCCAGCCCACAAGGTTCACTCTCTCTCTCTCTCTCTATCTATCTTCAATAGAGTAGATAAAGATAGAGGTTCTGATAATATAAGTGATCTAATATATTTTCTCTTAGGTCATGGTTGCTACAGTACGATGTGAAGAGATTGCAAATGAGAAGTTCAGTCTATTGGCATCTGATGAGGTTTATGCATATTTCCATTGTCTCAGTAAAACAAGATTTGTTTCATTTGGTTGTGGTTAAGATCTTTATTGGAAATAGGATTGGTTGGCTTTGGAGCAAGCAGTCCATGCTGGTCCAGTTCAGGGTTTTGGGAGGAAGCTGAGCTCAATCTTGGATGCATATCTATCTGAGTAAGTTTATAACGATCTCAAGAAGAAATATTGATCATCATCTTAGAGGCATTTATGAAATAACTGGTGCTTCTGAAGCTTGAAAGCTTTTACCATTAATGCAAGTATAACTTGCTCTTTGAACATCTGATTCCCCTCTGCCAATTTTCCTTGGGGCAACAAAAGAACAAAATACAGAATAAGACTGCTCTTTCTTTGAGCAGATATCAATGTTGATTCAGTTGCTTGTTGGCAGGTCTTGTATCCAAGCATGATGTGTAAACTATTTGAAATTCTTAACTATCCATCCGGATAATTTCATACTTTGCTCTTCAAGAATCAAATCTAACAATAAATTGTTGCTGATGCTGCAATCCAATGTCATTCCATCTAGATGGTTGTTAAAGCTCTCTTTGATAACTTATGTGAAGATTTTCCTTATCACCAAGAAACCTGGACAGTTAAATTCTTGCCCTTGAGAATTCTGCAAGAACCATTCACTGATCCTGCTGTGGAGATCACTGGATTTCTTATACATGTGATCATTTGTAAACAAGTTAATTTTTTAAAAAAATATCTTGATTCAGTTGGTTTGTTAGATTCAAACATGTAGACAGTTCATATAGCTCGAAGAAAATGAAGTACATTGGCAACATTTTATCATCTTCATGTAGTATTGACAAAAGCTTTATTTGGTGTGTGGCCCTAAAAATATGAATGGAGACTTCAGGTTATATATACTGGAATTGTACTGTAGTTGTGCTTTAGGTTGTTCTTGAGCTCAGGTACATTGGGAAAAGTAACATAGGACTTGAGCTTGTTTAATTGGTTATAACATGTAATAGATATGATATGGAGGCTGTCTACTTTGAAGAAGGTGTCAGAAATGCCAAGCGTCTGCTGTTGAAGTCAAAAGCATTACAGGTTGGTAGTGTTCTTTTAGTATTCTTCTGCTATATTTAGTATTCCTCTGTTCATGACATCTACAAGCTCTGTGATCTTCTTCAGATTCTCAAGGAGTTCACTTTTATGAGTCATTTTGCATAGTTTCCTCAGTAATGCAATTACATAGCACAAATTTTGTGAAACCACTAGATGGATAATTCATTTTGAGGAGCTTTAAAAGGTCAATGGTAGTATTAATTCCCTTTTTCTTGTTTTACTTAGTGTAGTTTGCAAGCTAATCATGAAGAGACTATGGGTATTAGAAAATGACGGCTACAACAAAACTGTGAAAGAGATTTGGAGAATTTTATCCTGTAGAGGGTTAATGTATTTCATTTTTCCCCATTTTTCTTTTCTCTAGTAAGTAGATCATAAATTAATCAATTAATTACAGATTTGCAGCTTTGCTAGAAAGCAATGAAGAGAAGATAGTATAGTTTTTAAAGTCACTGTAAACTCAGTCAATTCCTAGAAACTCAAAGCCATTGATCGTGAAACTTGTACTAATGCTTTTGACATTAGATTTTGTTGGAGCGAATTATCATTGGGATTTATCTGTTCTTATGGATATTACTTTATTTATATCCAGCAAATGGTCCTTTTCATTTGAACTTGTAATCTTTAAGATTCCTTCTGTTTCTGGTTTCCCCTTCTCTACTTTCTTTTTCTATTCTTGGTATGATTTCGATATCCCTAACATATTATTCTCTCCTTTGTATCATTACATGATTCGTCATCTCTTTCTGCTGTTGAAAATCAAACTGGGATAGTTTTTGAGCTTTTCCATTCTGCTATTATCTGTCATATGCTGACAATTCCTGTGTTGTGCAGTTGGTCCATCCTGCTTACATTACTTTGTTGGGGCATCTGCGTTCTAGTGCACTTACGAATTTCAAAATTCAACTTGAGCAAAAATTATCTAGAGGAGAAGGGTTTGTGGCTTCTGTTAATAGTTGTATGCAATCCTCAATGCTCGAGTTTGACAAGCATTGTTCAGGTTATTCTTTTACCTTTGGATATGTTTCATGGTCAAACTTGTGGATTCTTTATAGGCCGCAATACACCTCTTAAAACTTAGGTTATGTGTTAGTCTTTGTGTTGCATTTTGCCATGGCGGGATATGTTGCTAAAGTGTCACCTACTCTGGAAGGGTGGAGTATAAAAGGATAGTGAAATTGAAATTGAATTAAATAACTTGAAATTGGACAAATACCTGTAGACGTGGGTGTTTTGGGTATTTTTTTTCCCCTATGATGCATGTAAGGTGTGGACTAACAGAGACATCAGCTACGATAGCTGGTACTGAAATGCACCAGTCATGGAGACAAGATGTGAGAGATTTTGAAGGCTATTTGGCAGATTTACCCTTTAAAGCTTCCTTGTGCATATGAAATGCTTTATTTTCTGTCAAGCTCACTGCTGAATTGGACAGTATTGTCACAATTTTATGCCTTAAAAAGTTGAGGCTGCAACCATTCTAGATACTTGTATAGCTCTCCCCAGTCAATCTCTGCCTCCTTAGCCCTCCTAGCTTGCCACCTCTTTCTCCTCTATCTCATCCTAGTATGTCATTCACCCCTTACTTCTTCCCATCTTCCTTCTGTCTGGCCTTTTATGTACTATTTATAGCAACCCATTCTCCCCTTTTTAAGAGTTTGTATTGTCTCCTCTGACAAATGTGGTTTCTGGTGCCCCTGTTCCTTCAGTTGGCTAGCTTATGATACTTTCTGTCACAGTTAACCACTAAAATCAATGGAAGGGCCTGAATTACATGCTTCTAAGAACTTCCTTTACTATTTGTGACAAAAAGATAGTTTAAGGGATAAAGCAGAAAAAACTTGGGAACTGTTAATGTACATAAATCAGTCAGACTGCTATGGATGAAGCACAAAGTATTGGGAAGCGACAATTGACGCATCTCCTCAGTCAAATGTTATAATACATTCTAAAAGGAGTTGCATTTTCTGAGTCTCATTTGTTTTGTTCTTTTTACTTTTCTTTGGCCAAAACCATTGGAGGTCCTAATTAGATACATTGTAATAATATTGACTGGTAAGGGTGATTAACCAGCTTTCAGGTTCGGCTTTTAGGCCTCCATTAGTTCCAAAATGGTTCTTGAGCAACAATGTGGGCTTGTTGCTGCTTTTTCTGCATGATATCTTTCAGACCTTCAAGTGTTGAGAATATCTTTCTGCCCTATCTCTCCATCTCTAGTTGGTGGTGTGGGAATGGTTTATCATACAGTTGTAATTTGCTTCATTTGAGTGCTTTGTCCTTGTTTTAGATGCTGTGATAAAGCATGCTGATTGGGATGCATCTAAAATTCGTGAGAAGCTTCAACGTGATATGCAGGCTCATGCATCTTCTGTTCGTGCTGAAAAGTTGTCACAACTGATTGCTAAATTTGAGGTAATAACTCATAATTGATCCACCAAGGTTACACTGTTTGTTACTTAGCTATTCTTTCCTTTCCTGTGGAAGACAGGTTTATCTTCATGTTGTCATACTTATTAACAGAAAAATAATAAAGCATTCATATATTTCCTTTGATAGAAACAACTTAGTGCAAGACTTGGTGAACCAGTGGAATCCCTTTTTGACACTGGTGGCAAAGACACGTGGGCTTCAATAAGAAGGCTTCTGAGACGTGAGACAGACGCAGCTGTATCAGGCTTTTCCACAGCCGCTGCTGGTTTCGAACTGGATCAGGAAGGATTTGGCAAAATGGTCCAGAATTTGAGGGACTATGCTAGAAGTGTTGTCGTTAAGGAAGCTAGAGAGCAAGCTGGGAAAGCTGTTATTCATATGAAGGACAAGTAGGCTGCAGCTGTTTATTTACTTCAGCTGTTTATAATTTGTTCATGTTACTTATCCAATTCTAATCTTTTAGGTTTACAATGGTTTTCAACCATGATAATGATTCATTGCCAAGGGTATGGACTGGGAAGGAGGACATTAAAGCAATTACACATGAGGCACGCTCTGCGGTAATTTGCAAAGATATTCTGCTGGAGGAAATAATACTTAATATTTGGTGGGTTAATCAATGTTTCTAAAATGCACTTCTTTTTGGTAGGCTGTCAGCATTTTGTCAGTGTTGGCTGCTGTACGCTTGGATGAGAAACCAGATAAGATAGAGAATGTCCTGTCCTCTATGCTTATTGATGGCTCGGTTGCCATATCTTCCCGGAGTAGAGGTGCTGGAATTATTGGAGATCCTCTTGCCTCAAGCACATGGGAAGGGGTACTATGTTCTACATTATAGTTGGCTTTCTTCTAATTGCGTGGTGTAATCTTTCGGTATGTGTTTGTTACAGGTGCCCCCCCAGAACACACTAATTAGTCCAGTGCAGTGCAAGTCTATATGGAGAACATTTACTGCAGAAACAGAATATGTGGTTACACAAGCTATATCTGCACGGGTACAGCACTATTTATGTGTTTCTGTCTTGTTCATTAAGGGATTAATTGTTTTCATGGAATCTAGTTTTAAAAACGGGTTTTCAATCAATGAAAAAATAACAAGAATGATCTCATCTGAAATTAATATGTGGGGGTCTGTATTTTTGAACTTAATATAGCAGCAAATTAAACAAATAAAGGGAAAAAATGGGGTATCCTACTTTATGCAGTTTAAGTTGCATAACTGGAGACAAGTGAAGCTTCTCTATCTGTTCATTGGTAAATCTTGGTATGAATGATGCCTCAAATCAGTTCTTGCATCATGAGAGCTATTTTTAACCGTTGTGAGTCAAAACATATCTCATTTCAGGAGGCATACAAGCGCAGCAATAATTGGCTACCTCCTGCTTGGGCTATCATGGCAATGGTTGTGCTTGGATTTAATGAGTTCATGTTTCTTTTGAGGTATTGATCTGATGGGTTCGAGTTAAAAACTTGTTCTTCGGTACTCCATATGCCTTCAATTGATGGAATACTCTTTTGCAAGTTCAGCATTTTCTTCAAAGAGTGAAGTATGTTATCTTGTTTTATTTTGCATGTGACAGGAATCCTCTTTACATGCTGGCCCTGTTTGTTATATATTTATTTGGGAGAGCCATATGGGAACAGATGGACATTCCTGGGGAGTTTCGAAATGGCACTGTGAGTAGCTTCGATTGTATTTCCTTCCTTTTTCTTGTTGGTACTCAGTCTCTATTTGATTTGTCTTTTACTTTACCTGTTACCTCAGCAACTTCGTGGGAAAAATTGCTAATGATAGTGATTTAGATCCTAGTTAATGCCTTCCAGATTGAAAGACTCATAATAACGTTGTTGGGCATTAAGTTTAATGCTTTAGCTTGGATAAGGACCTTCTTTCCTGGGAAAAATGACTCTTTTCCATTCTCTGCAAGATACATAATGTAAATTGGATGTATTTCCAGATGGGAAAAATGTTTAAATTTCCAATATCAGTAAAGCCAGTGACTCATATTGCGTTTTGAGATTATGAGTGAAATCTGCTCACATTGGCTCTTGGGATGAAAGTGTAATATGGGTCAATTCATTTCTTAGTCCTGTCAGATCAAGTAACAGTATGCCTGGGTTAAAATGGAAGAATATATAATTTAGAGCTATGTGGTTTTTTTTATTTAACATCATAACTGGCTACTCCTGTTACCAGCCGTTGTGAACGATGGTGGCAGTCATCTATTGCATGGTTCATCTATTGCATGGTTTGAATACATGTAAAGCCCATTCCTGGTATTGAGTTTTTAAATTATCAGCATATTGGTCAATTAATTTTCACTCTCGTCATTCCAGTGATAGTATGTGGGGTTAAAATGGAGGAATGCATATCTAGAATTATATTTAAAGTTATATGCTCCCAGTTAATGACAACACATCTAGCTACTTCTTTTACCATCCGTTGTGAGTGATAGTGGGAATCATTTGGTGCATGTACCTGCACCTACTGGTAGCTGACTGTTGGGACCATCTGCTTTGAAATTGTTTTTCACTGTTGCACACAGTTCCAGTTTTCGTTATGGAAACTTTGATGTATGATTAAAGTTTATCAAAGTTCTGATACCCTTGTCTTGATCATATTGATGCGTTAAAAGAGTATATAATAAGAACAATGAAGGGTGAGGAATGTAGATGAGATATGCTAATTTCATTGAAAGAGATTGAAAAATTTCAAGTAGCTCTGAATGCAGAAGGTAGAATAAAGGAAGACACATAGAGCTGGCTAATTGGGGTCTGTGAGAAAGATACCTGCTTCCATTCTCCCTGTCATACTCTGATCCTATATGAGATAAATTTATGCTGATCGAATTCTTTCGGAAAATTCAGGTTGGTTCATCAATTTTCTGGTGTCATTGCAATTTCTTTCATGTAAAGATGAGAACTGGCATGTACTTTCTTGCCCCGCAGATTGCAAAATAAACGATTGATAGTCAAACTACTATATGATTTTTTTGGTTATACACCTTGTGATTGGATGCTATCTTCGAGGTTAGGCAAGTTATCATTGGTAATGTCACCTATAGTTGATCTTTGTCAGTTACTGATCCATGCTGTCCGACGCTTTATGAATGAGAAAAGGCCCTCTGTTGTAAAGAGTGACAAAGTTCTAACAATCTTTTGGTTTCTGCAGCTGGCTGGACTAATTTCCGTCGCTTCAAGGTTCTTTCCTACAGTTATGATTCTTCTGAGGCAACTTGCTGCCAAAGCTCAAGGGCACCCAGATCATGAACCAGCCACACACACTCAAACTCTAGCTTCTCAGAGTTTCAGAAGTCAGACACCAACACGCACCTCAACATCTAGTTCAACTATGGATTCATCTGTTTCTTCCAACGATTCAAGTGAAACTGGTGGTGAGTACTCAAGTCCTCAGCTAACTCGCAGAAGAGTAACAAATGTGGAACACGAGGAGTTTTCTTGATCCAAAAGTTCGTTCTCTGACACTACTATGTCTAATTTGTTATGTTTATAGAATACATGCTTCCAGTTTCCTGTGTTTTTCCATTTTTGTTTTGGGGCTCAGTTCTTTTACGTTTTCACCATTTGAAATCGGGAGAAATTGTATGGTGGGTTAGAGCGATGCATGCAAATGGTGGAATACATGTACTTAGACGTTCCAACTATAAGCATCTGCGAACAACAATGAGGTAAAAAGGAAATTTGGTTCTCATTTTTGTTTGGATAAGGAAAGAGGCCCTGTTTAATAACTTAATTTATCACTTAAATTTAATGAAATTAGATCTTAACATATTCAAATCGTTTGATAGTTAAAAATTGAACATTTGAGTTAATTAAGTGATATTGAATTTTCTAGACAAAATTTGTTTTCAAAAATAAGTGATAAGTAATAACTTATCACTGAATATGGTGCTATTAGGTTTAATATGTAACAATTTAATAACTTAATGAATTCAGATTTTAAATTTTAGACTTCAATTTTTGGATTTCAATTTTATCAAATGAATATCAATTAATGTTTATCAGGTAAACAACATTATTATTGGGTGCAAAACTCTGAAACCCGAAACAAATAAAATGCATCCTCTCTCTTTTTCGAACTTTGTAAGTTGTCCTTGGAGAAGATTCCAAGAGTGTTTCTCTAGTCACTGCACCAACTCTACTGGTTAAAATGTATTTTCTCTTGTAGTCACTTGAATACTTGGTAAGAGTAATTTTTCTTTTCTACATTGAGATAGCAAGAATTTCCAACAAGAAGAGACCACTTGCCGCTCTGCTTGTAAATTCCCTGCACTGGAAAACTGGGTTGGCATGGGCTCTAAATTTGATTTGCTTGTAAATTCCCTGCAATGGAAGACTTGGTCTGCATGGGCTCTAAAACCGATTTTGTTCTTTTGGATAATTTATGAGAGAGAGGAGGCCTGGCAGTCTGTTTTTTAAAAGTTAAATGCCTCCCTCCTCCAGGCGTTCGATTTTAGACCAGGGGCCCCTCACAGCTAAAAGAAAAGGTTGAGGATTCACTTGTAGAATATTTTCCCTTGTGGATTAGCCTTTTTGCCTCAGCAGTTGGGGGCTTAAAGCAGTGGATGATTTGTTATTACAGCAGGGAACAGCCTGAAGATGAATGAATTTGACAGTGACGAGCTAGCCAAAAAGTGGCGAAAACTCAGGAAGAGGGCTGATAGGGAGGCTGCAGATTGATGGCTGAGATATGCATGGTTTGACCTTATCCACTGTGTTTCATCATAAGGTTATTCTTCTTTCTTCCTTCCGTTCTAATAGTTGCTTATCTAGGTTTTTTTTACATGGTCATTGTCTGCATTTGCACTTGACATCCCTGGATTTTTTGGGCTTAGAAGATTCTGAGATGTGCATTGAGCTGCATATATATAGCTAGAGAAGTTTAGGGTTCTAAGTTCAATAGCTAATGTTGTATGTCGATGGAGGTCGATCTCCTAGGTATCTCTAGTTGCATTTAAGATGGATTATTAGTTAATGCTGATCATCTGTAATATTGCTAGTTGTGACGACCCCACTTCCCCCTAAGGCGAATCAAAGGGTTTGGCGGGCCGTCTGCCCAGCTCTCGCCGGGACTCACTACAAAACTCAAGCATGAATATAATCGATGGTTCTTAAAAGCTCAAACGGAGTATAATATATCCACCAGTCCAACATACCAAAGTACGAGTCCAATACTTCATCTAAATTTTCACAATAATAACTTAAGTACAATCTTATGTTTGCAATTCAAATCATTCTTACAAAAGTAAAATCCCCAAAATGTCATGAGATTTACATTCACTTCAACCACAAGTACATCATACCATAAAGTTCACAAATCTTTCAAAATAACCATTACATTCCACAAAGAAGATCAATCACAACCTAGATAAAGGATAATCCACGGTACTCCAAATCCTTGTGCTTGAGTAACTATCCTTCTCGAGCCCTGCATAGAACTAAAATGTTTTTGGGGGTGAGCTAAAGCTCAATGAGGTTTCAAAAGGAAAAATCAAGTATTTATAAACCATTGCGTAAGTGTTACTTTGGAAACACATGTAGAAGTAATACTTTTGTTGGCAACTTTATTATGAGTACAACTCATAAATCATTTAAAAACCACTGACGTACATTTGGAATGAACGACCATATAAATATATTTTCACGAATTTTAGTCAAACAAATAGTGGCTCGTCCGACTAGAAGAACATTACAAGGATTGCTTCGTCTCAGAGATTAATGCTCATGAGGAGTCTTACTCGAGAAATGTCAACTAGGAGAGCAATAACAGTATTAATAGTAAAGCAAACACAAAAGAATACAGTACTCGGTCCACTTCCCGTCCTTATAACTTCCATCGGTTGACTGGCCATCACCTTATCCCTCCAGTGGTAATACTCGAGTATACCAAAATACAGTGCCCAGGGTTATCAACCTATCCGACCGAGTCCGCTTCTGGCTCGAATAGGTGATAACGAAGGGAAGAAGGCCTTGTTCAGCCAATGTGATAAAGTACACATGGCCTACAGCATACGCAAATAACATATAAACAATGAAATATTGAACAGTTAAGCAGTACAACAACAGTTAGGTCGAGTGCGATAAAGTACACACTCGCCTAGAAATAAGTACTTTTCATTCAAATGAACAAGATTCATCAAGTATTAGACCACTTAGGCATGAAAGAAGCACTCATCAAATCACATCACGTATATATATAAGCAAGTATACAAGTAGTGGTTATAAAAGTTCGAGAAGCAATTTTGTGCAAAACAGTTTGGAATCCCTCACCGTAATCCGGAGCAAAGCAAGAGCAAAAGCAGGAAATTAAAAGAGCTTCTCGGTGTCCTCTGAATCACCTGAGATTAATCACAATTACAAATTACCTAGATGCTCGATTAAGGCGAATAAAAGAAAACCTCTTAGATACACACACTCAAGCCTCAAGCTCAAACAAATTGAAATAGGAAGTTTTAACTTAATCATTGTTATAAAACCAAAAGGAATTTAAAAGTCCCATTTCCGAGATAAATCGTGGCAAGGACTATCAATTTCAAAAGAAGAGTAAAATGCTTAATTTGGCACGGAAATCGAGAAGGTGAAAAATGTGTTCGTACTAGAAAATTTTCAATAAAAGCTCAAGTACTAGAATATAAGTGAAAAAGAATCATGTTTTCTTGCCGAGCAAGTTTTCTACACTTTTCATTTAAATTTATTAAAATCTAGTGTTTTTAACAATTTTCCTCTAAAACAACTGGCCCGGAATAATTTTATGAAAAATTTAGAGTTTGGAAGTTAGTGCAATTATTTCTTAAAATAATAAAGCTAGTGTAAGCAAAGAAAAAGAATCAACAAGTCAGCAAGGGTTTAAAAGTCCCGACACTCGAATTTAGCATTATCGTACTATACTCAATTTCTATAGCTTAATATTGGAACAAAACATTTCAACAAAGCTTGGTCAAGGGTACTCGAATTCAAGGGCCAAAACGGACTTTACGATTTCAAATCATTTGCACATTGTATTCTCGGTTGCCAAAATAGCCAAATCACAGTTTAAACATCAATTTCACTAGGGCTTCATCAATCATTAGCCCTAAGTCTCAACAGATTCAATTTCATATAAAATTCAACAAAGGAAGTCTAAGGTATCAAAACAATTCCAAATCACAAACCATGGACCTTCCAAATACATTTCAGCCAACCACTTGAACAAATTCACCAAAATTAAACTCTTGCAAAAATTTACTCAAATGGCCAAATATTCAAGTATTTCGGTTTAGCGAAACCAACATTCAAAATAAAGTTCCAAATTATAAGTGAGCATGTTTTCACCATAAAAATAAGTTTGGAATATCCCAAGAGTCTCAAAAGAGTGACCTAAGTTCTTAAAAGAGCAAGTAGGTTCAAATCGGAAAATTTCACTTTTACGCGTGAATCTTTGAAAAATCGGTCCGGAAGTTCAGAAAGTCCAAAAATGAAAAATTTTACACCGTCGGAAACTTCATGCGAAGCATAACAACTCTGTAGAAGACCATTATCCAAAAATCAAATCAGAAGCAAGTCAAAGTTTGCAAGTGAAATTTCTGTTCATAGAAGATAGGGCAAAACAGTCCCCACTTTTCCAATAACTTTGGATTTTTGTCACCAATCATAGAATCAAAACCAGCCTTTGAAATTTGATATGCGTTCCATTCCAGTATTTATACTCGATTCCGACGTTCCTAGCTCAAGAAATAAAAGTTTGAGGTTCGCACAAGCTTAAGGACTGATGAGCTTTGTTTTCCAGAATTTCAATTCTGACACACTTCAGCAAAAAGGCCATATCTGGCTCTATATTTACTCAAATCAGGTATAGTTGGTGGCATTGAAAATTAGATTCGCAAGGCTACATTGTTACAGAAGAAATCGTTTTCAACATCCAAACACAAGTGGTTCAAAAATCAGCAAAAGTTGCAATTTCTGGACTGTCCTCGGGTGAACAGTGACTGTCAATCAGCAAACTTTCAAGACTCACCACGGATCACTCGGGATGAACAAGAAAATGAGCTTGGTACCATTTTAAAGCTATAAGAGTCTAGTTTCAAATGCCGCAAGTGGCAGTTGATTTTGATCAATGAGCAAAACGTTATAGCTACACGAATGTTGCTGGTCAGAAAATTCTGGAGCTTGTTCCAGTTTTGCTTCTTTACTTGTAACTCAAAATTTAACCAACCATTTGGGTTGATTTTTGGTAGACAACCACAATACACATAGCACAAAATATCTACACTAATTTGGAAGCTCAATTAGCACTAGAAAATTTTCGAAATTACAGGGCAGCAGCAAACAAGAAAGTCGGGCAGTAAGTCAGAAATTTTCCAGGGTTGTGACCAAACTTTGCGTGAAATTTTGGTGTACCAAATCAAAGGGTTTTTGGCTGAAATTTTGTACACTTAAAGCTCAACATATTACATGTGTTACCAACATAAATTTCCATTTTACTGGAATCACAAGCTGCAAGACAAACATGCAAGCTCTCGGTTCCTCATCTTTGATCCAGCTCCCATTTTTTTATTCTTATCAAAATTTCCCTTCAGCCAAATATTATTATTCATGGCTAAACCATCATGCAGCCCGTAATACAGCTACATGCATGACCAAATAAACAGCTATCCATTAAATTTGTTTCATAACCAAGTTCGGACAACATCAAACTCACTAACCAACCAGAAATTCATCCCAACTCTCTCGATTGACATGCATGCAACCAGATTTTTGGTATTCCTTCAATTTTCTTGCTTAATCCAAGTTAATTAGCTTCATGCAGAGCTAGATCATCCAGACTTTGGTTAGTTAAACATACATATAGCTCAGATCATCAAAACTTGGTCAACCGAAGCAGCAAATTTCCAGCTTAAACTCTCGGCAACCATAGTTCCTGCTCAAACAGATTTTTCTGTGACTTAACTATCATCTGACCACACAACCCCACATGCATGCTTATAGACAGCCTCATCAACCCATAGACACTCAGCTAAGACCAGAAATTACCTTAGCTTGAAGCCTAAAACACACGACTGGCAGCTGCAAATTCTTCCTTCTCGGTCAGTCCAGAAATTTCAGTCCGCCACTCTCCCTCTTGCTTGCTCAAACTCGCGGCTGGATTGAAGATAATATAGCTCTCGGTTTTTCCTCCTGCTCACGGCTAGAATAAAGAGTGAGCAGCAGGTCTCCCTCTCTCTTCTTTTAGCTTACGGCCGAAAGGAAACAATGAGATGCTCAGCTCTCCCTCTCGGTCGTTAATTCCTATGCAATTGCTCCCTCACAGCTCACGGCAGAATAAGGCAATGGAAATGTGGAACAAATGATATGGAAGAGTTGTGGTGATTAATAGTTGATATAGTGGCGTGTGGTAGTGGAGGAAGAAACCGGCACTAAGGATAGAAACTACTGGAATGTGAAGTGGAAACGGATTCGGCAGAAATTGGGAAGTGTTTGGAGTTGCATTTGTTCAAGAATCATTTCTTGGCTGCATGGTGAATTTGAATTGGAGAAGGGCTATTTTGGTCTTTTCACATTTCATCCGAGGTTCCACTTACGTCCTCAATCCTAATCAAATTCCAAAATTTATCCCAAATGTAAATCGAATGCCTACTGGTATACTACCCTTTGCAGAATTCAATTATTGAAATACATCATCCTAAGGGCAATTATACAAAGTCTTGACTTAAAACGATTCGTCTTAATTCTAGGTTCCCGTTAACACCTAACATTAATAATACTTAAAATTAGCTATTGAAATTCAAGGAATTAATATTAAAGCAATAACACACTCTACGTCAAGAAATATTAACTTAACTTGGCAAAAATTCAAATAACCCAATATTTTGCACAATTAACTTATTTGCAACTTTAAACTTATTTTTACATACTTATCTAAGAACCAACAATAATAAAATTTATTAAAAGTCAAAGATGCAAATGCGACAAGTATATATAACAATCAAAAGCACCATAAATAATTCAACTCGAATAAATTTGGTCATTAAAATAATAATTGTTTAGACTCATTTTCGAGAAATTCATGCAATTTGGGAAAACTTGAGTAATTCACATACAAAAATACTTTTAAATGACCAATTTAAGAATATTTTGAAATAATTAAAATATGGGTCCTCACACTAGTTCCATGCTCAATATGAGCATCAAGACGAATAAAATCTGAAAGGAGTTCTGGAATATACGTACCTCGTGCTATTTAGAACTTACACGTTCTTGCACATAATGGTTATCCTTTGCACAAGTATATACTGTGAGATTACGCCATGCAATTAGAAGAGAGCCAACTATAATGTAGAACCTAGCACCCCTTCTCATGTGCTCGAAGCAAGAGGATCTCCAATGACACCAGAACCTCTATTCCAGGAAGATATGGCAACTGTGCCATCAATAAGAATCATGTTTCAAAGCCGCGGTCACGATAGTGGCCCGGATCGTTCCACATCGGTCTCAATATATCGGTTGTGATTTTGGTGAGACACAAATTTTTGAAACATTTAATATTCTAAAAATTATAAAAAATATAATTAACAAAAATAATAAAAATTTAACAAAAATAATAAAAATTCAAATTGATTCGGGATGACTCGGGGTGACTCGACCGTTTCTATCTGTCTCGGAGACGTCTTGACTGAGTTCTCGGCAATCTATTATCATGGAATCATCTCGTCCCGGTATCGGAACAGAAGGCACCGTTCCAGTGACAACTCCGCCGAGTCATCTTGGTCTCGGCCGAGTCTTTGAACCATGAATTAAGAATAGAGGACAGGACACTCTTTATCTTATCTGGTTTCTCATCCATGCGTATGGCAGCCAACACTGACAAAATATTTGAGATCCTGCCAAAAAGAAGTGCATTTTAGAAACATTCACTAATCCACCAAATATTAAGCATCATTCTCCTGCAGCACAGAATATCTCTGCAAATTACTGCAGAGCGCCCTTCGTGTAATAGCTTTAACGTCCTCCTTCCCAGTCCAAACCCTTGGCATGGAGTCATTATCGTGGTGGAAGACCATTACGAACCTAAAAGATTAGAATTGGATAAGAAACACGAATAAATTGTTGATAGTTGGAAGTAAGTAAACACCTGCAGCTTACTTGTCCTTCATATGAATAAACAGCTTTCCCAGCTTGCTCTCTAGCTTTCTTAACAACGACTCTTCTAGCATAGTCCTTCAAATTCTGGACCATTTTGCCAAATCCTTTTTGTTCTTTTCTTTGGTTTTATATACTCATCGGCCCCCTGTAGTTTTAGGATTCTTTCTTGATTTTTCAATAAAATTCGTGATGATAAACAAAAAGAGATTTTGGGTTTTCCTTTGCTCTGTAAATAATCTTTCACACATCCAAAGGTGATCCTTATGTTGCTAGAGATAACTAAGTGGCATAACGCAATACGTTTCTGCTTCTAAAAGAGCGTCTTTGTGCAAATTTGCAAAGCTTCCAACTTCCATTTGTGGGATAAGTTAAACAAAATTTACTTTCCAGTGTCCACGATTCCAATGTCCACCAGAAGTCAAATTGTCAGAAATAGAAGAAACACCGAAATGGGAAGCAGAAACATATGAAGAAACGATTGCAACATGATCATAATGTGATCAACTAGTCTCAAAATCCTGATCTAAACACAGCAATTCATGAAGTCAAAACCCCTAGAGCAAAATCAGCAAAACATATGCAGCTAGGCTCAAGTTATTGGGCGGCAGAAGAAGGAAAATGCCTGATCAGCTGAAAAATGAATTCTTACACGACTAGTAGTGCATAGGTTCAAAATTAGCTTCAGCTGTCCTAAGCAGTACAACAGGACTAATTTCTATTCAACTGTAGCAATATGCTTTGTTTCAAGAATGACACCATGGAAAAGTGCCATCTGGAATGTGCATAATGGTAGTACACGTCAGGACATCTTGTTCTTGCAGCAAGGCCTTGAACCCAAATTGAGTCTGGTAAGTTCATCGACAAGTGTCACGCTGAACATTCTTGGCATCGAGCATCTTAGTGGAGATCAGGACCACCGTCTCTTTAGCAGTCTAGCAATTGTAAGATCAGCTCCACCAAACCCGTCCATTACAGCATTCGCAGAAGGGAACTCAGCTCTGGCTGTAAAACTATTGATCCGCACAGGAGGTAGGGCATATGAGACCAAAAAAAAAAAGTTAACAGTAAAAATGTTTATTTATTTGCTAGAAAAAAGAATTATATAACCCAATAAAATGTCTTTGCTGAAAGAAGAAAAAGGAAGAAAAAAAGAAGATAAGAGGGGGGGGGGGAGGAAGACAGTTAAGTAGGTAGAAAACTGACTCAGTAGTTCTAGTGCAGGATACCATGATTGGTTTCTTTTTTTTTTTTTTTTTTGGGGGGGGGGGGGGGGAGGAGGCAGATAAGTAGGTGTCACATGTTAAAAAACCATGTGAACTGGTCACGCAAGAAAAACAATGAAAAGAGAAAACTGACTCAGTAAAATGGTTCAAAGTCTCGGCCGAGACCGAGACGACTCGGCTAAGTCGTCACCGGAACGGACCTCTCCGATACGATACCAAGACGAGATGACTCCGAGATACTTGACTCGCGAGAATTCGGCCGAGAAGTCCGCGATATAGATAGTCGACTTGAGTCGGCCCGAGTCAACTCTCAAATTTACATTTTACAAATTTTCTTTTGCTTTTTTTTTATTATTTTTGTTTAGCATTTTTTGAATATTATTCACAATTTTTAGAATATTAAATGCTTCCAAATTTGCGTATCGCCGAGACCATGACCGATATGCCGAGACTGACGTCGAATGGTCCGGGCCGCGACCGCGACCACGACTTTGAACCATGCTCGGTAATTCTAGTGCATGAGACCATGATGTTGTGTGAATCGTACCTTCCTGAGATGAGAAAGCCTGATACCTATCAATAGAATTTCATGCCTCTACAGTTTGGACACACTAACTAACAGTAATTTTATTTATTTGTTTTTTCAGTGGGAATAGCTGGAGAAGATTTGGGGGGGGCCACCCATCAATTATCTGTTTCACGAAATGTACAGAGCAGTCGTGTAGTCCAAGGTAATCGTTATGACAAGAAACTATAGTGATTATGATCACTTGAGAGCTCCTCTATAAAATTGTGCAGTGATCTAACAGATCATTTGAGAACCATTTGAATGTCTACATGCACATGTGCACCATTTGGGAAACATAAAATCAATTTCATTTATTTATATAAAAAATCACTAGTTGAATCTTCTAATTTCTTTGACATCATCCTTTAAGCTGGTAATTGTGGCTTCTCCAGTTGCATGTATTACTCAAGCACAACCTTTCTCCAGTTCCTTGCACAAACTAAAGTACAAAGCTAAGGACTATTTCGGAATCAAAATTGCTTTGCACTATGGTCTCAAGCGAATAAGTACCAACAAACAGCTGATAAGGCATCACAAAGTCACGCAAGCTGCGTATCTGTCTCATGGGCAAGTCCAGTAATGAAACAAAATGTTACCAATTTATTCGTCAGATAGCTAGATAGTCAAAGATTAAGAATCACCACTTTAATTGTAGTAAAAAACCATGAACAAGACAGCTAACCATAAAACCACACACAGCAAACAGACGCGCACCACAAACATAATCAATGGAAGGTGAGAAAGAACACAAGTAGTTCTGTATAAGGTGAGTGAAGATAAACAACTTAAACATTATGGTCCTTTCTTGCATCTGATAACTACTTTGTGGTAAAGCGCTTTACCTGCTCCGAAGAACAATGCAAGGCATACTTATGCGCTCTGCACCAGTAGCTCCAAATTGGCCTCCTGCAATAAGCACACAATTGTAGAGAGGAACCTCTGCATATTCAGCACCTGCCCGTAGTGTGGCCACAACATGTTGCAAGCTACAAAAGAGTAGATTTTGTCTTAATTTTAGTTCAGAGGCGAATTAAACTGATTATTTAGCTAAATAATTCCTATTTTGGGACTAATTTTGCTTTTGCTCAGGAAAAACTATTGCTGATACAGGTACATGTTTGACCACTAACAAGAACCTTTATATCAAAATAAGCAACTGAAAATCAACAAAATTTTCAAGTCTTGATCATTTACTGTACTAACCTTTCACTGGAGCTAGTATCAATATCAACACTCAACTTTAACATAGAAGCAACCTCTTTTGCAATTCTTTGTTTCTCAGCAGAAGCTGGAAAAGCAATGTACAACACATCATTTCCTAGCTCTAACTAAGATAAACATATACATACATACATACTTACATACATACATACATACATACATATATATATATCCTATTTCGAACAAAGATATAGGTGTTTGTGGGTGTTTATGCACACTGGAAATGCAAACAAATCCTAATTGTTAATTACCTGCTTTAGCCACTTCCCTGGCTAACTGTTCATCAAGGCTAGAAGATACACCTTTGCCGAATACAAGTTGCCCGTACAAACTCTTCTCTACATCTGTATTTCCTATGATTTTTACCGTTGACATTCGATCATTTCCAAGTTTCTCAATAATGGATCTGAAAATCACTCAAACAAGATGAGCTCAGCTAGTGTGGTGGTACCCATAATGTAAGCAACACTTTTCCTTGAAAAAGAAAAAACATGTGACCAATAATGTACGCTGGAATCACTATAATTCACATTAAAACAACAAAAGGGGGTGACAGGCGGAGATTTAAAAGAACTAGATTGCAGCAAAACTTTAACAAAGGCAAATTACACAAATCGTCTGCTGATAAATCCTGAAGGTCAGATTGTTAAGCAACTTTGTAGCCATAGGAGTAATTTTCAGGACAACTCATTCTTCACATGCATAAGGAGCTATATCAGCAGACAGGTGGAATGAAGCAACAGCAATATTCTTCAAGCCGTTAAGATGTGTCAGAAAGTGCCCAAAAAAAAGATGTGTCAGAAAGCACCTAGACCATAAATGTTTGACAAACATCAGTGAACAAATGGAACTGGGCCAAGATTGTCTTTGGAATTGAAAAGTTAAAATTTTAGGATGTCCACAACATTTTCACAGACAATTGGTAGCACCAAGCTCCATATACACTTATTATATGCAATACATAAAAAATTAGGTGCAAGAGCACAATTAGCTCAATAATTGAGTATAATCATATCACAGAAGATTCTCATTTCATCAAGTTTAAAGAAGTATTTTATAGGTTGATTTAGTAAACCAGCACCTCAGAGTTGGCATCTCTGCTTGTATCCTATTGGCATAATATATTCTATCACATATCTTGAGTTACAAATGTCCTCTCAAATTTTTGCCTTAACATCTGTAAGATATCATGGCACTGCCATAATAATAAAATTCCATATCTTTTCAAGGTCTCTGCAATAAGCATAACGAAAAATTAGCCACAAACCTTGTTACTTTTTCTCCCATTTTACTGTAAGCTGTCAATATGACAACAGGTACCCCTTCTTTACATGCATCATCAATAAAACTGCAAAAACCATGCCAGACAATTTTATTGGAAAATGCATAGCAAAGAAATTGATTGTTGAAAAATTAAAGTTCATGCTATGACAACAAATAAATTTACTGGTTTTGCAAAAAACCACTGAAGGCAACAAAGGGAACTGAGCCCATTTCTATAAACCAAATTCGAAGCATTCAATTGTGGTTGGAGATTTATATATCAACAAAGGAATAAAGATAAAACAACAGAAGTTTACAATCGAAGTTACTTTTTGCAAGATAACTGATCTATATAATGAAATAAATATAAGTACTGCCCAGCTAAAACATCATTCAAGTTCTACATTTATCCTGAATGTCCAAGACCATTTGCAACAGTCAGGATTCACTTTTATGAGAAACAATGTAAGACAAACAAAAGAAAGAGAAGAAAACAGCTCAATGATTCTTAGCAGATTCATTTGTTTGCCTCTTTTGTATTTTTTTTTCTTTTTCATGAAATAACATGCTAGGGCTACAAAAAGAGGACAACTACATTTTGTTGAAACTTAAATTTTACCCTTCATTTAGTCAGAAGACTAAAAGTTCGAAGGTCAATAAATGTTATACAACTGGATTTGCTAATGTTCATTTATGATTTAAGGAAAAAAAGCTAACAAACTATGGCCTAGAAAGGTACATCAAATAACAAGATGGCATTCCCAATTCTGGTTTTAGAGGAAAAGATGAACAATGGTAAGACTTCCAATTAGCAAAGAATGTACCAGATTTTCCAGACCCACATTAAGGACAATGTCCCAGATTTTCAAAAGCATTAAATGTGAGATAACAGGATTTTATTCCCGGAAGAGTCCTTGAAAAATAGCACTAAAAAGCGATGCTGGAGCAACCAGTATGCAAATGCAAAAACAATTTTAATCTTATCATAAGTTCAACTTATATTGATAAGCCAACAAATCTATATCCTCTTGAGGAAGTCTTCTATCACAAGCTACATAGGGTGAAAGGCATACATCAATTGAGCAGGCCAAGGTGCATCATCCTTGCAATTTGTTCACGATATTCACCTCCTATTGTCAATCTGTTAAAGCAAAAGAATTATGACATGAAATGAATGTAATCACTAGTTTTCTCTCCATTTGACATCATCAATTCTTGAACACCTTAGACTTTACGTCCAAATGACTGACCAAAAAACTCAATCAGGGGAATGAACTAATGTAATCATGGAAAGACTGTCACTAAATGATTCTCTCTCCTTTTTTTTTTTTTCCAATTGCAGGGTTAGGAAACATCACAGACACACATGGGGAATACATCCGTAGTATGCTTGATTTAAGGTAATAAAACATAGAAAGTGGGCAAAACGGGACTTGATTCATATACAGTTAACAGAATCCAGAGAATAATTCAATATCTAGTAGAAAGGTAAAAGGATCAACAATGTTCTAAAAAATCACCTAATATTTTAAGAAAGGTATGCATACTTCAGTGTCATGACCAGTCTTGAACTCTTCATAAAGACATCAGTCTAATGGAAATACATATCACATGTTTGATTTAAAAACTAGGGCTAAGGTAAGTCACTCACTCTTCCACCCCAGGTCTGAGTGGGAAAGACTTTGACATCACAAGCTCATCCAGTGCATTTTTCTGCAAAGAGTAAATTGAATACTTAGCAATTTACATCTGAAAATGTTACACATTTAACTATCCCAAGATAAGATAGGGTGAAGAAATAAGTAGAACAGTATTCAAAAAAGAAAAAAAAAATCTAAGCAACAAGTTTAAGATATGTCTAGAATTCTATACATGACAGAACAATGTTGCAGCATATCTAACTGATTATGCAACAAAAGGAAAGGAAATCAGATGTGAACTTTGACTAAGGATGCATGGAAAACAAACATATCATCATTAGTACCAACATGCAATTTCAAGGTGCATCAAATTGCAAATTAAAGTCCAAGGCTTAAATTATCCAAAAAAAGGAGAACCTTACCCCTTGTACCCACCTCATCTAAGAGAAAGGGAAAAGGAAGAAAGTAAAAAAAGAGAAAAGGAGGTGAAGAAAGTGCTGGTAACTTGGGTCCCATAAGACATTCATTTACAACTAGCCAAGGATTCTGGGGATTATGTATGCCTGGCTAACATGATAAAGGTGGGAATTTAAGATTAAAAAAAAAAACCTTACTTTTCAGATTTTCGTAAAACCATAATCTTGATTTTAATATTACCCTCAGACAAAATTACTCCTTTCTTTCCTTTAGTTCAGGATTTTCTTTTTCTCTTTATCTTTTTTTTTTTGGGGGGGGGGGGGGGGGGTGTTGGTGGTGAGGGTTCCATGAGAGTTTAAGCAATCAATATTGTAGACAGGACCTTTCTGGGTGTAAGAAAGGGTAAACCAATCGTCCGTAATCACTGAAAGAGATGCTTATGTTCATTTACAGTTTGTTGAGCCAACAGTGACATAGTGATTACACAAAGTTTATCAACATCCTGTTACACTTGAAAAAATAAATAAATAACAACAACAACAGTCTCATCTACGCCTTCAGATAAAGCAGGAAATCATTCAGTATGCTTTCATCAGTACCTTCTCCCGGAGAACACTTTTCACAAATGCTGCATTCTCATTGGTGGGAACTGAAGTAGGCCAACCAATCTGTATAAGAGATCAGTTAGAGAAAACTGTAAATTGAAATTAAGAATTGCAAAAGGACCTCGACACTAGAAACTTTACAGCTTGCACGATGTCCAGAAAAAATTAGTTTCATTCAACTTTCACAAAGTCAAATCATGAGGCTCACCCTGTTAAAATATATGACCAACATCTTTTCCTCATCACCACGACTCCTCCTGAGATAAAATAATGTTATATTCTACTCATCAGAAATTCATAACAGAGACAAAATTTACAAACATATGATCACTATTGAGGAGGTAAAACATCAGCAGAGCTTAAAGCATTGATAAAAGAGGAACCTACTAACGCAAATATGTTCTTAAAGACTTTTAATCAATGTAGAACACATTCACACGGATGGATGCAGAAGATGAAATTACAGTAGTCTTTCCTTGACTTCTTTTATAATCTTAGAAGATGTAAGAGACAAATGAAGAAGAAATCTAAGAAAGAGATCGGTCAAGCATTAAACTTCTACGTCACTTTGATCAGTTGAACAAAGTTCAAAATCAAAGATCCAACAGACATTTGAACCTGGTCATTGAGCACGAACAACAAATGCTGAACTATCTTCTCATCAGGATCTACTACAGGGAACTCATGTATCGTCTTTTTACAAAATTCTAAAGGTTCAATCACCCTTTACACTAGTGGTACTGTAAGTTAAATATACTACACAGTGTTTCTTTAGGCTCTTAATATCCATTCATCTTTACCATCCCCAGAATACTTACATTAGGATGATCTAGAGGTTTCCCTTAAATAACTAACCATCTAATTATTCTCATAACTTTATCTCATCCCTACAGCCAACAACCACTGCTAGAAAGAAACTCTTTGAAAAATAAGTACTGCACTAGATGATTCAGATGAACCATCAAAGTCCCAATTTTCTTGAATTCAAAGCCTGACTTTTGGCTGGTCCCCATAGGCTATATGTATTGATAGCACCATTAATTACTACACTGTCCAAAAGAAGCAAAATGAAAAAACAAAAAAATGCTTAGGCAGTGTCCACAAGAAGCAGTTTCTACAAAATTGAATTTTATCTTCAACCTTTTGCCATCATGACTAATATGGACACATCACGCATAGTTGTTAAATTGTCGAGCCAAGTTTGATTCATCTCCCACCTGATGAGGTCTGAATAAATTGGTTCAGTCCAATTGGCACAGTCCAGTCCAAGCTTTCGAAATGCTGACAAAATCAATCAAAGAATATCTAACTTGCAATCAGATGTATTGACCATATAGAAAACAATAAACATAAAATACAACTTTCTCAGCACCATTCATTTGTTATCAAATTTCAAACCTAAGTTGAAGGCTTTCCGATTGCCGAAGCGGTAGACATCCATCAATACCCTGGACAAACATAAATTGTCAGAGAAATAACTCCATTCAGTGCTACGAGTTTGAATGCTACCTCAAGCACAAAAAGTCAACCTGTATCAAACACCTATATCGTGTGAAATAATAAGAGAAAAAACAGTTTACATGGTCTCATATCTTGCGTTCTCATCCCTTCACAAACTGTGAACAAAATTAGTCCTGGAAATCTTTTAATACTTGCATCTTCTTCCATAGCATAGTTCGCAGAAAGTGATTAAGCAATTACAATTGTAACCACAAAATGACGTACAGCAACGGCATTGTCAAAGCATTCTTTGATTTATCTGGTGGATAGGGATAGAAGGAAAGAGTTCCACCAAGAAAAACCTAGAACATGGGTGTCCACAGGGTGACTGGATATTCCTATCAAATGGATACAAGTTTTAGCTTTAAAGCTACAAGAAATATGCCCTGAGCCAGTCTTATACTTTCCTGATCACTGATCAGAATACTAATGCCCTCCAGAACAATTTTAATTCTGTAAGATATCCCACATAACTCTGTTAAGTTTCGAAACAATATACAAGCAATTCTGTGATAAAGAAAATGGTGGCTCAGGTAATGCTCGTATTCTTTGCTAGCTATTCAAATTTTGCCTGCGCCTAGTAGTCCAAGTTGTCTATGACATGGGCACATGCTTTTTCCTTTACCGTCCACATGAGGAAACATAAAACTCACACATTAAAGTTTTATGTCAATTTAGTGAAAAAGTTAGCTAATTTAGGCCTCATTTCCCGATGATGTCAATTTAATAGAATCTTTATCCAACAACTTTTATTAGATTTTTTTTTTCTTAGAGGCAACTACTTTTATTAGATTATGAACAAAGCTGCACGAAATGAAACCATGCAAAAGCCAAGCTGGAGAAAACAGAAGTTGACATTGAAAGAAATCTTGAACTAAATAACAACACAACCCCGAAAGCAAAACAACCACAGAATCACAATTAATTGGGGAAAAAACTCAACAGAATTACAAGCATGATAAATTTCATATCTACAATCAATTTCATTTAATCCAGTCAATCTGACACACATTTCATTTAAAAACAATAAAAATTTTGACCAATTTATTCATGTTTTGTAATAATCAAGAACTTAAAATGAAAAAAGTAAGATACCCTTCAACTTCAAGAAGAACAGCAAGTTTCTGAGGTGGGTTCTGATCAACACTGCTAGTAGATGAGCTTGAGGCATTATTACACATAAATTGCAACCTTTTGGCGTGAAACAGCCTTGAATTTGAGGAAGTATGAGAAAATAGAGAAAGATTGTGGAGATGGGTCTCGGGAAATCTACGGTTATAGTATAATCTAGGACTAGCAGTACTAGTACTTCTGCTGTTGCAGCAGTTGCTGAAGCCGAGGATGGGCTGCAGAATTGAACATGAAGAGGATTCCATAGAAGGAGGACTTGGAGCAAATTCAGCAAATGGTGGATTTTCTTGTGAAAATGATGGTAACAGGAGTTTCTTGATATTCCACAGAACAAACAAGTACGTAAATCCCCTAATTTTTACATTTTCCTCAATTGGCTTTTATTTTTTTCCCCTTGTTATTTATTTAAATTTTTGAATGTTGTAATTCTCTAGTAATTTACTTGGAATTATGGAAAAAGCTATTTCTGATAAGTTAGTAAATTGTGGAGTTGCAGTATAAGATTATTATTGTTTTGGTTAAAATTAACAATTTAGAATTTTTGTACTGCATTTCTCATACACACGATAATCAAGATAAATTGATTTATTCACTCTTCAATTGGAAGGATACTTCAACGAATGATACCTTCTTTAATTATTTTTTTTAACCGCCTCATTCGAAAAAATTGTAATGATATTTATCTATGTAAACTATCAAATTGTAATTTTGTGAATAGTAAAGACAGTCTAAAATTGCCCATTTGAATTATTATTTTTTGGAGTTTTTGTAAAATAATATACTGTAACGATTGAAAAAGGAGATGGAAAAATATGTTCAAAATATACAAATTTTTCGGTAGAAAATAGCAATCCATATATGTTACTTTTGTTGAATTTAAATTTTAAATCTAAATTTTACATATATGGCATTCATCTAATCACGATAGTGTATACATTGACCATACATATAAGATTTACTCAATATTTATTAATCACTAATGGTACATTAAAATCTATTCTATATTTAGTATTGGGAAAAATCGTTCAAAATGTCCCTCATATTTTGCAAAATAACTTTTTTCGTCCTTCACTTTTAAAAATGTACTTGTAGTCACCAAAAATTTTGCTATTTTTCTTCATTTTATTCCTTTTTTTAGCTCATTTTAGTTAAATTTTATTTATTTTGTTTCATTTTCAGATTTTCTTGAGAAAATCATTTTTACTTATTTTTAGAAATTTAGAAGGAAAAGAAAGGAAAAGAAAAAAAAAAGAAGAAAGTTTTTTGATTAAAAAAAAGAAAGTTTTTTGATTTAAGTATTTGTAAAATAAAAAAAACTGTAGTTGCACGCGTGCTATTTACCCCCGACCTTCGTACGAAGAGGAAGAACCGACCCAGTACAAGATGTAGCTGGCAACGTTTGGCGCAATTTTAGTTCGTTTTTGCTTCTGTTTTCTTGACCTTCTACATTTAAACAAGGACTAGACATCTAATCTTGTGTTTTGACAACTGAAAGATTGATCCAGTGACTCAAAAATGCTACAAAAAATGCAGCTCCAATCTCCTCCCTTAGTTCTAGGTTTTGGGGGGATTTTGTAGCTATAAAAGGTACAAAACGCAGCCCTAGGAAGGGATGGAACAAGGGGAGAGCGGCGGAGGAAAGAAAAAACAGCAAAAGAGAGAGAAACCAGAGAGAAAAAAAAATTAAAAAAAGTGCAGAAATTTTTCTAGAAAACTTGAGCCAGGGTTGAGCAGGAAGCCCTATTCATAGGCCATTTTCTTCTTCATCCTGACTTCTTTTGGATATATTATTGATTTCTGGATACTCTATGGATGTAGGGGAATAACTTTTGTGTTAAAGAGTTTCAGAGAAAACATCTACAAGATCGCCAAACCGAAGATCAAAATAACTGGTTCATCAACGCTGCAGCCTCTGCGACAAAATTTTCTGGGTTTCATTTCAGAAATCAGCAAGCAGTTTTTGGGAGTATCTCACGTTTATTCGACTGTGTAAGAACTCTCAAGTAATCATGACTCCTCTCCTTGCTGATTTAACACGTTTTTCACGAAGATCTAAATCATTGGACATGAACTCTTGCACTCTTGTTGTTGGTTCCATTTTCTGGCTTCATGACCTTACCATGTTTGTTTCTCAATGATTTCTGGTTCGATAATGGCCATTTAGAGGTCTGATGAAATCTCATTAAAACCAAGAAGAGGCCAAGATTAAAATGTTCATTTTTTTAAAGCCATGAACTGGGATGTTTCTTACTTTCTTGCAACCCAACAGTTAAACACATTGCATGAGCTTGTTCTAAATCTTTGTGTGTGGATGACGACGTTTGGCTTTGATAATGGGCTGCGTGATTTGGTTGTTTTGATATGAAACTTGGATGACTGATTGGAGCATTGGTTATGTTTGAAGAAATGCGAAAGAAAAGTTGAAGATGATGGGTTCGATGGCTTGCATAAGTCTTTAGCAAAATTGCAGTTTGGCCTCCTGATTTTTAATTAATTGTACTATGGCCCAAAAATCTGAAAAATTGAGCCAATTTTACCATTTTCAAGTTTTAATCCCTTTTTTTTTTTATGTTTTAAGAAGTTTTTGGTCAGAATATTTCTCGGTTTTAAGGCGTAAATAAAGCTTAATGATTTTTGTTGATTTAATATTTGGGTTGGGTTTTGTAAGGAGAGCTTTTAGGTTTAATGTTATTTTGGTTCGGTTTTGGGAATGGATTTTTGATTTTTTTTTTTGGGTTTCGGCTTGGGTTAGGAGGCCAAAGCTCATACATTTTTTTGTTAGGCTTGAGTGATTAAAAGATGGGCTGGACTGCTTGCTTCTCTTCGACTTTCGACTGGGTTTAGGAATTTCTTGCCCAAAGAAATAAAAATGATGGTCCAGTGGCCTGTTTTCTTAAGAAAATCTAAGACGTAAATTGCATTGCAGCCCCTGTACTTTTACGTTATTTTATTATGATCCTAAGAACTTTAGATTTATTTTAATTAGGTCCCTAATTTAATTGCAGTTTGGTCTCTAAACTTTATTTTTCTTTTATTTTGGCCCTAATCTTTATAATAATTACAATTTAACCCTAAAAACTTTTTAATTTTTGTAATTAGGTCACTGACAGTTTTGATTTCTTAAATACAAATTGTCTATCTTCTTTAATTGTTAATTATACTTCATTTAAGTGCTTTATTGGTAGATTTCATGATTATTTCCATTTCTTTATAATTAAATTAATGCCTTGATCATTTTGTTGATTTTGTAGCATAAACAGAGCAAATTTTACCCCACTCAACCACAACTTCAAGATGGGGAGGGACACAAGATGGGGATTGGCATTGTGGCCAAGCTGAATGGAATAAGAATTACAGCTGACTGGGCGCTAGTGGACAGAACCTCGCTACTGGACATCCAAGATGAAGCTACAACAGTGAGACTGGCACTCATCAAAGTAAGGCAGCTTGGTTGGCACAGGATTAAAGTCATAAACGTCAATAAACATCTTATTGCCATGCTGAAAAGTGGGAAAGGAGACAATCCGAACATAGTCACGTTAGTGGAAGATATACTTGCTCTAGCTAATCTGTTTCAAATGTACTTTTTTGAAGTAGGAAAAAATAGTAATATGTCTCTATGTAAAAGCATTAGTCATTATGCTCTAAGCATAGTTATGGATGAAGAGAGAATTTTTTGTCTCTTCTTAGTGTCATCGTACACTTTGTATAGGTGGTTGAGCCGTTGCTCAAATATTGTAAAGTTTGGTTTGCTATAAAATTCATCTATCGTTTCCGAAAAAAAAAAAAAACCACAACTTCAAGGGAGGTAACCTCTTTTATCATTTTAAATTCTTTTATATGCTCCAATGTGTTTTTATGTGTAATTGCATGTTTGGAATGTTTTTTCCTTTAATTACCCATTTTATTTATTTTAAGTTTCATTTATTCTATTTAATTTTGATGATTATTTGAGAGGCATTTAAGTGCCAAGTTGTAATAGATAGATGCTCAAGACAATGCATTTAGTTAGGCTATGTAATAGATAGGTTTTAATTTTTGCTAAAAATGTATTTAGTTAGATAAATGTAATAGTTAGATTATTACTTTTTAAATTCCCCCTTTAGATTGTAATTAGGGCCCCAAATGTAATAGTTAGGCTTTTATTTGCATTTATTTGCTTGTGTGTTTATGTGTTTATTCGCTTTTATCAAGGTTTTGCATCTAGAAATTATGCATATGTGTTATGTGTTCTATGTGCATTATATGTTTACTCGCTTTAATTATGTTTTATATGATTTATTTAGTTATAATAAATGCATGATGTCATCACACTAGTCCAACACTAGTTGTGGCCTTTCTCCCTGATTTCTCACTAGTCCAATGTTAGTGAAGACTTGTAGAAATGGGTTAGTTCAATGTTAGACCCCTCTAGGCCATTTTTATGCTAGAATTCATACTTTGCTTGATATTTATTGCATTTTACGCATACTTTTCACTTTTAGGATCCTTTTCCTCATTTGGCATGATATTTCCTTTATATTATCTCCCTTCTCTCTATGTGCGCGAAACATGACATTTAGATTTTCATACCATTTAGGAAAATTAGAAATAGGTTAGTTCATTTGCTTGATTAGGTTAGGAGAGTCACCCTTCAAATATGGGAAATGAACAAGTGTGGCTTTTTAGTTTTAGCACGCTCTCATCCTCTCTATAAAAAGGAAAATTAAAGTCACGAATCTGAATCCCCTATACCCGTTATGTTGTATTACTCTCTTTTAGGTCACGTATATTTATATATTATAATTTTTCTTTTCTTTGAATCTCATTCTTGCATATTCGTGACTTCTTCTAAGAATCATTTTTGGATATTACAATTAATGTGATTTGCACCAATTAAATTTTGAAGAGATATTTCGACCCTCTCGATATCCATTAGGTCTAGATTTGTATCCATATAGAAACATCCAAATGTGATAAATTTTATAGATTAGATTAAGAAAATTTTTGACTAAATCACGCAACTGACCTTGACTAGAATGAAAGATTGTCTTAGATCAAATCTTTGTCTTCCTTTTCTTCAACCGTGACTCCCGAACTTTTTTCTCTTATTTTTCGAAGAACTGGAGTCGTCTAAAAAGGGTTTTGTTTATTTTTTATTAAAAAACATATTTTTGGGTGACTTGATACACCTTAACTCAATATCAAGTGGCGACTCCTATTTTTCATAAAAATCCTTTTTAGACTATTATTTTGGGCCAAAACCGTCGCATTTCTTAAGTCCCATTTTAGACCTTTTTTCTTTTGTTTATTCTCTAAAATAAAGAACTCATTTTTCAAATCAAAAAATTCATTTTTCTAACACCTAAATACTCATAATTTATTTTATTTCAAAAATGGGGTGCGACAGTACTTTTATGTCCCTTACAAATTCACATTGATCAAATTCGGTCCCAATCTAAGTTTCCGACTAGTTTTTTTGTCAAAATCCACTATGTGCCTTACACGTGATCATTTTTGAAGGGTAAAATTGTCAAATCAAAATTTACATAATTCAATCCATAGTTCCTCATATTTCATAAAATGAATTTTTTTTATCCCTCACATTTCACAAAATGAGTTGTTTCGTCCTTCATATTTCACCAAATGAATTTTTTATCCCTCACATTTTACAAAATAAATTTTTTTCATCCCTCATTGATCATGTGTATGAATAATTTTTTTAAACTCATGTATATATCTATTTGATTTCACCTGAACAATACGAATAGCATGTAATATATCTCTATTTAATTTCAGATGAAATTAAAATAGATATATATATAGGGGTTTAAAAAATTGTTAGTTTTTCACTCATGTGCATTTCTTTTTACTCGAAAATTGAAACAAAGAAGAGATTTAATTCTAAACATTATCAAGTGTTTATATCGAATTAAATTTGGACAGAAAAAATAAACAAAGGAAAAGTATGACAAAAAGAAGTAAGTGATTGACACTTTCAAATTTTAAAATAATCACAATTCAATAAATTCAACTATTGGTCTTAAAAGTGGTGAGTGAAAATTTTAAATTTAAACTATAATTTGTTAGCATGACTATAGAATTCGAATTAGGACCGATTAATTAGATGGTTTTATCTAATTACTCATTAAATGAATTATTACCAAAATAGAAAAGGCTACAAATATTGAATAGATTCACATGGTGAAATCAAATATATATACATGGGTTTAAAATAGAATTGTTAGATTTAAACTCATGTATATATCTATTGAATAGCATGTGTACAACTACAACTAGTCTGTTTAAGTGAAATCAAATAGAGATATAGTACATGATATTCGTACTGTTTAGGTAAAATCAACTAAATATATACATGGATTTAAAAAAAAATTATTCGTACACATCGTCAATGAGGGATAAAAAAATTCATTTTGTAAAATGTGAGAGATGAAAAAATTTATTATATGAAATGCGAGAGACAAAACAATTCATTTTGTAAAACGTAGAGGACTATAGATGGATTATGTAAATTTTGATTTGAAAATTTTACCCTTAAAAATGATCACATACAAGGCACGTGATGAATTTCAACCAAAAACTAGTCAAAAATCTAAGCAGGGACCAAATTTGACCAATGTGAATTTGTAAGAAACGTAAAATTACACTTTCAAAAGTGAAGGACAAAAAAAACATTTTACAAAATATGAAAGACATTCTGAATGATTTTCCCTTCAGTATTGTGTATCTTAAAAAGCCAAAACTTCGTTGTTACAATCCGTGTAAAATGTATTTTAGAAAAGTAATTTTTTTTTTTGTAGAAATTCTTTCATCAGATTTTACTTGGTATGTTGGATAAAGATGGAGCTCCTTGTTGAATATATTGGTACACTGGTTATTTGCATTAAGTTTCTATTGGGAAAACCTCCTGAAGAGTTGAAATAATCGAGAATAAGATACACCTTTTTGCCATGGGAGGAACACTATTTACTTTCGATAAGTTTAATTGTAAGAAAGGAGTTTTGCAATTATGTGCACTGTTCAAATGTGTCAACTGAACTGCATACCATCTGTGCTTAAATATCTTTAATTCTTACCAAAAGTAAAAGCTAGTAGTATAAATTCGTCCTTTAATTTGAAACGTTAATTTTGTTATTTTATCATAAATGAGACTAATCTTTCTTTTCTTAACTGAAGAGTAAATGAAACCTCCAGTCCTTTATCTGCCAATTTCCAATTTGTAACGTGAAAAGCAGTGATGCATGACATTTTCAATGTCATTAAAACATTTCCTCCAACCTTTCAAACCTTGTATAAATAGTCCTAATTAAGCATTTGCTTCACAATCCCAGAAAATAAATCTCATCTCAGTGGCAAAAGAGAGAAGTTAAGCCCCTCAAAAAATGGCCTCTTTGTTCAACACTTCCTCCATGCTGATTTTCTTCTTCCTGTTCTTGGTCTCTGTTGTTCCCTCTTCAATAGCCAATAAGCCTAAGGGACTTGATATCCAGCATACAATTTGCTCCAAAACGTCAAACCCTCATGAATGTTTGAACCTCAAACATGTCAAAACTTCCAAAACTTTAAAGGCCATAACTAAAGCCTCAATTGATGTGGCACTACAGGAGTCTAAAGATATCCATACTAAGATCAATGCAGTTTCCAAGAAAGAAAAAGATAAACTTTTGAACAATTTATATTGGCATTGCTCCAAGAACTATAACGATGCCATTCGTGATCTTACAATTGCCAAGAGGAGTTTCAATTCTCACAAATTCGACAACATTCCAATTGAGACACTTGATGCTGAGCAAGAAGTTCAAGCTTGTAAGACAGTCTTCCTTGCAGCAAAGCGTGATCCTGCAAATTTAAAGAAAGGGAATGAGGAATTTTATCTGCTTGCTCAGATTGCTAGGCAAAGTTCTGAAGAGCTTGTCAAGAAAATAAGTGGGCCTTGAAGTTTGATCAATTGAATAGGTTTTTACTTTAAAAAGATAATGAGGCTCAAGGGTCTTTGACTCTTTGTTTGTTCGGACAAAATTGATTTTCAACAATTATATTCTCCCTTCCTCCTTGCTCCTTGCTCCTTTTTTTTTTTTTGGGGAAAATTGGGTTTTCACTTCGAGATTGTTAATTTTGTCACTAATGAAAATGACTCTCTTTTTTCATCTATTTTGGTTAAAAAAATTTTGGACAAAATGATTTTTAGGTTGCCCTTGGAAAGATAAGCTAATTTAATAAAAATTCGTCACAATAAAAACAATCTTGTCCAATGAAATCAATTTGGTTGATGCCAAAATTTTCAGCATCATCAATTACTATTACCATAGAATGCCATAAAACTATTCCTAGATCATTTTTTACCATGCCTCTTCACAGCAAGATGGCCCAATGAAGATAGTTGTAAATATGAACTACGCGTTATAGAATTTACCCATGTTTCTCGAGTTATTCCTTGCCTGGCAAAAGAAATCTATATCTATATAAATTTGAGAAGGGGTTTTTAGCAACAAGCCTTCATACACCGTTCCATTCTCAATTCCATTTTTCTAGCATTTTACATTTAATTTATGTTATAAAATGTATTATGTCCACATTTGAGTCACACCACTACATTTCTGTCAAATAAGAATTCCACTCCGACTAACGTTTCTCCCTTCACACACCTTTCCACTCCAATTAATACTCCTCCAATTAACAATTTCACTCCAATTAAAACTCCTCCAGCCCAATAATAAGAGATACCAACATAATTTCACCAAAAAATCGCAATTTACCATCTCTTTCAACTTCTTTCTGGTATCGATTTCTTTCAACTTCCTTCTGGTATCGATCATAGCTCTCAACTTAATTTCACCATGGCATGCCCGCCTACAAGCATTCCACCAATGCCTAAATTTCAAATTTGCCAGATTGCAAAAGGAGGAAACATTTGCTTACAATACGAAACATCTGGTATCGATCATAGCTCTCAACTTAGTTTCACCATAGAACATGCCCGCCTACAGGCATTCCGCCAATGCCTAAATTTCAAATTCGCTAGATTGCAAACGGAGGAAACATTTGGTTACAATATGAAACATACACTACAACGATCCCACACAACAATTCGAAAAGTTCCAACAACTTTGCCTTGACGAACGAGAAATCTCACGTCAACTACGATGGATAAAATCCCAACTACATCGATTCAAATGTCACACACATCAAATTAGAAATTCCGGTACTATTTATTCTTTAAATATTGGCATTCTGATTGTAATAAATTCAATATTTTCAAAACATTTTTTTCTACAAATTTTGATTTATACTTACCAAAATTCTCAAAATGAAGCTTGACAATAGCTCGGTTGACTTTATGTAATAAATTTGCTACTGATGATGGTGAACATCTGCATCAAACTGTTGCAAAAAAAATAATGTTTTACTAGCCTATGGTATTTGTATAAGAAATTATAAAGGTAAATCAATTTCTTTTCACTTTATTTTATTTAATTTTTGTAGTTTATTAATAAATATAGCACATTATGCAGGACCATCAATTTGTACAATTTGAGCACGCAAATTTTATGTCAATCACTACTTGGATTTTGCTCAATATCTACACAGTTGGTAAGTTTTAAAAATAACAAATTATTAAATTATTAATAATATTTCATACACTCATGAATATGTATTTGAAAAATATGTAGGTTTGAAAATGATAAATGTGCTAAAAAAATTAGTGAGTGATGTTGTTGCGGTCATGCAATTTTATAATGTCACAGACATTGTAGATATCAAATACTAAGAGAATACGGATATCCGAATATGCAGTCACACCTATGGTAAAAATTCTCTCAATTAATTAATTAATGAACAATTATCTACATATTATTTTGAATTAATAATTGTAATCTATATGTTTTTTGAATGGTTTTAGGTTAAATATTTTTGTATACTTGCTTACATTCAAAGCATTAATATAGACAATATGTTCCATGACTTATGCAAAAATTGTGGACAACCATGTCAATCTCATTTTTCAAAAATAGTGTGTATCCATTGTAATGACGTAGTCGACACTATTGTCAGGTAATTATTTTAATATCTCTTTAATTTTATTTACATTATATATCACAATTTCTTCTTAACAGATACAATATTAAAATACAAGTTAGAGATTCCAGTGGTAATCTATACCTCACTCTTCAAGACAGGTATGCACGATTCATATTTCATTGTAATGCTTCCTATTTTAGAGATTTAAAAGGGAAGGCATAAATTATTTTTACGTATATGCTTTTATACAACATTATTTACAAACTTTCTAAAACAAATGATAATTTTGAATTCTTTATGCTCTTAATTGTTAGGAAAATTGAGGTACACTGTTCGACCAACACATTAATTCATGCAAAAATTATGCATTCTTATTTATAGTACTAACTCCACAAATTTCAATAGAATTAATTAAACCCCCAATACTAGCATTCATACTCAGAGTTGATTGGTACAATGTGGTAGTTTATAAATAATGGGGATGTTTTTATCATATATTGAACTATTAGTACAAAATCTCATTTTTTTTTTAACTATACTTTCATGTGCCCTAAATTATACGAACAATTACATACATTCCTTACTCTTTTTAAATTCCTTCATCGATTATAAGGAGAGAGATATTACACTTTTTTAGTGGTTTTTTTTTGGGGGATATGATTACATATAACCTACAATTGTGGGATCAATACAAGAGATTATAAGAGATCATAACTAATTTCAAACTATAACAAACCCCCCATCTTTGGTGGTATAAATACTAATATGAAATTAGAAGCGACTCATACTTTGGTGAGACTTGAACCCAAATTCTCTCTATCCTAAGTTCTCAACCTGGACTAGTAAATCAAGGCCTCATAGGTTTTTTCAAGGGTAATTTTATCTACTCTGGAATTTTCAATTCAAGTAATCACTTTTCAATGAGTAAATTAAGTCAGCAAAACATAATTACTTCACCAAATTGATTTTCAACTAAGATTCACCTTTTGGTTCACGGAGCTACTGTGACAAACAAGTTTTAACACACAACTGCAGGTTGATACATAAAGAAATAAAACGTATGGCATTTTGAGCCCACCTGTGAGATTAGGTCCCGGAAACTTTGTGTATGATTTTAATTGTACTAAAACTGTCTTCATTTGGATCTCTACTAACAATTTTCCTAAGTTACCAGTTGTAGGAATAAGCTTATCCTTTCATCCCTTTGGTTTTTTTCTTTTTCTTTTTCTTTTTAAATCATAGAATTTTTCTTTAATTTCATTTAGTCGATCAGGACTACAAATGAATTGAACATGCTCACGAGCACAGTCAATACTAGATTTGAAGTTGGGCAACTCAAGTCGAGTTCAATCGGTTGAATGAATTTACACGTCTAGTCCAAAGATATTTAACTTTAAAACTCATCGAATCTAGTGATATTCATTAATTTATTTTATCCTTGCTAATCAATAGTCATTGGAATGAAATATCTGTGTATTTATTTTAAATAATATCATGAATACTTTTATTTTAATTTGAATCCCATCGAAACGTAGAGAATACGCTGAAATTTGAGTTCATGCTCAATCGAGTAACAATGAAATTAAGTCGAGCTTGACTCTACTCAACCATTTGCTTTCCCTAACCCTTAACACCTTAATACTAGTTCCTACTAATATACCCGACAACTCTTGATCCTAAACCCTTGGGGCCTGGAATTTCTTCAATTTATAATATTCTTACTTTACCATCAAATCCAACCTTCCTCGAAATGTGTATCTATTTATTTCAAAGAAAGAATATTATAATTATTTTTGTTTTAATTCACTCTTGATTCGGTAGTGAAATGTGTATCTATTCATTTCAAAAAAGAATATCCAACTAATAATCAAGTATTGACCATATAGAAAACAATAAACATAAAATATAGCTTTCTCAGTGACAGGTGCCGAACCTGTGCAATAATAATTACTTACTCAAGAAAATTACAATTTTTGTATACAGCGGTGAGTAGGGTCGAATCCACAGGGACTGGGGATAATTTGTTTCTTTCAGAGTCCGAAGTATGGGGGATTTTTGGAGAATATAAAATAATTAATTAACTAACTAATGAAACTATTAATAGAATTAAACAAGAATTAATCAATAGCCAATACGACTCTAGCCAAAGGTGCAACTTTTCAGACACGGTCCATTCAACTGATCATCGATGCAAATATAATTCAATTACTCATTACTAGATTGGTTATAGCCATCAACAAGCTCTGATAACTAACTTTTCCTTACTTTATCGATAGTCAAGGTACGACCGTTGACTATTTCTCTAACCAAGAAACAACCCTAGGTACGACCGTAGGATTTAATTCCTCGATTGCATTAATAATTAGAAAAATCCAATCCTAACCAACAAACACGCTACGAGGGTTTGTTTAAATTAGATCATACGTTTCCCTAACATGAAACCAATCATGCTAGTCGCCACTGGTATTAATCAATTGAACAATTACGGATTCAATCAATTAATTTGGCATTGGATCATTAGGTTAATTCGAATATCGGACCCTTGACATTCAAATAACATAACAAGCTTAAGCAATTAAATCAAGAAACGTACAAATATCAATGAATAAAAGAAATAAATAAAATTAATTCGATCTCACAGATGTTTGAAATCGAGTTCTCAAATTGACCTTCGACTAGGAAAGCTTAGTTCATCCCCATGGAAGAAGCCATGCGCAAAATATTGGAGTTTATTGCCGTGGCCACTTTCCCCAAAGAGTGTGATGAAGTATCGGAATTAAGAAGAAAAAAAAAAGAACGTCTGTTTGTTCCTTGCAACCCAGGAGAAAAAGAAGTCCTCCTCCTATTGTTTCGGACTTCCCGTTTTTTTATTCCTATCGAAAAACTACTTTCCTAAGCCAAAGAAAACTCCTCCTAATCAGATAGACTAATCTCCTAATCCCACGTGAATCTGGCTTTTTTGCCAATTCACCGAAGATAGCTATCCCCACAAAAACATAAGAAAGCTCAAAAACTAATCTCCTTATCCCACGTGAATCTGGTTTTTTGCCAATTCCCCCAAGGTAGCCGCCGAAAAGAAAGAAAGCGTTAGAGACTCTACTTTTCTCTAGGAATAGACCCCCGCAGCCCATGAGAAGATAGCCGCACTCTTTGATTTCCTAATTCCCCACTTTCTCTACCAATCCCGCGGGATCCGTCTTTTAGGCATCTTTCTACAGTTTCTGGCATGAACACGCTCTGAAATGAAAAGCCTTCTGAAAATTTACCCTGAGATACCACTTTTAACACCAACCGTCTGCAATATACACAAATATCAAATATGAGCAAAATCTCAATATTTAGCACAGTAAGTAGCCAAAATTATGACCAAATAATAGCGTAAAAGGTGCCTAATAATTGCTCCATCACTCAGCACCATTCATTTGTTATCAAATTTCAAACCTAAGTTGAAGGCTTTCCGATTGCCGAAGCGGTAGACATCCATCAATACCCTGGACAAACATAAATTGTCAGAGAAATAACTCCATTCAGTGCTACGAGTTTGAATGCTACCTCAAGCACAAAAAGTCAACCTGTATCAAACACCTATATCGTGTGAAATAATAAGAGAAAAAACAGTTTACATGGTCTCATATCTTGCGTTCTCATCCCTTCACAAACTGTGAACAAAATTAGTCCTGGAAATCTTTTAATACTTGCATCTTCTTCCATAGCATAGTTCGCAGAAAGTGATTAAGCAATTACAATTGTAACCACAAAATGACGTACAGCAACGGCATTGTCAAAGCATTCTTTGATTTATCTGGTGGATAGGGATAGAAGGAAAGAGTTCCACCAAGAAAAACCTAGAACATGGGTGTCCACAGGGTGACTGGATATTCCTATCAAATGGATACAAGTTTTAGCTTTAAAGCTACAAGAAATATGCCCTGAGCCAGTCTTATACTTTCCTGATCACTGATCAGAATACTAATGCCCTCCAGAACAATTTTAATTCTGTAAGATATCCCACATAACTCTGTTAAGTTTCGAAACAATATACAAGCAATTCTGTGATAAAGAAAATGGTGGCTCAGGTAATGCTCGTATTCTTTGCTAGCTATTCAAATTTTGCCTGCGCCTAGTAGTCCAAGTTGTCTATGACATGGGCACATGCTTTTTCCTTTACCGTCCACATGAGGAAACATAAAACTCACACATTAAAGTTTTATGTCAATTTAGTGAAAAAGTTAGCTAATTTAGGCCTCATTTCCCGATGATGTCAATTTAATAGAATCTTTATCCAACAACTTTTATTAGATTTTTTTTTTCTTAGAGGCAACTACTTTTATTAGATTATGAACAAAGCTGCACGAAATGAAAACCATGCAAAAGCCAAGCTGGAGAAAACAGAAGTTGACATTGACAGAAATCTTGAACTAAATAACAACACAACCCCGAATGCAAAACAACCACAGAATCAAAATTAATTGGGAAAAAACTCCACAGAATCACAAGCATGACAAATTTCATATCGACAACCAATTTCATTTAAGCCAGTCAATCTGACCCACATTTCGTTTAAAAACAATAAAAATTTTGACCAATTTATTCATGTTTTGTAATAATCAAGAACTTAAAATGAAAAAAGTAAGATACCCTTCAACTTCAAGAAGAACAGCAAGTTTCTGAGGTGGGTCCTGATCAATACTGCTAGTAGATGAGCTTGAGGCATTATTTGCAACCTTTTGGCGTGAAAAAGGCTTGAATTTGCGGAAGTATGAGAAAATAAAGGAAGATTATGGAGATGGGTCCCCGGAAATCTACGGTAGCAGTATAATCTAGGACTAGCAGTACTACTACTTCTGCTGTTGCAGCAGTTGCTGAAGCCGAGGATGGGCTGCAGAATCGAATATGAGGAGGATTCCATAGCAGGGGGACTTGGACCAAATTCAGCAAATGGTGGATTTTCTGGTGAAAATGATGGTAACAGGAGTTTCTTGATATTCTACAGAACAAACAAGTATGCAAATCCCTTACTTTTTACATTTTCCTCAATTGCCTTTTAATTTTTTCCCCTTGTTATTTATTTAAAATTTTGAATGTTGTAATTTACTTGGAATTATGGAAAAAGCTATTTCTGATAAGTTAGTAAATTGTGGAGTTGCAGTATGAGATTGTTATTGTTTTGGTTAAAATAAACAATTTAGAATTTTTGTACTGCATTTCTCACACACACGATAATCAAGATAAATTGATTTATTCACTTGAATTATCTTCAATTGGAAGGATACTTCAACGAATGATACCTTCTTTAATCACTTTTTTAACTACCCTCATTCGGAAAGATTGTAATGATATTTATCGCGTAAATTACCAAATTGTAATTCAATGAATGGTAAAGAGAGTCTAAAATTGCCCGTTGGGATTGCTATTTTTAGTAGTTTTTGTATAATAATATACTGTAACGATTGAAAAATGTGTTTAAAACATGAAAATTTTTCGATAGCAATCCATATATGTTATATCTGTTGAATTTAAATTTTAAATCTAAATTTTACATGTATGGTATTCATCTAATCACGATAGATAGTGTATACATTAATCATACATATAATATTTACTCAATATCTATTAATCACTAGTGGTACATTAGAACCTATTCTATGTTCAGTATTGTGTATCTTAAAAAGCCAAAACTTCGTTGTTACAATCCGTGTAAAATGTATTTTAGAAAAGTAATTTTTTTTTTTGTAGAAATTCTTTCATCAGATTTTACTTGGTATGTTGGATAAAGATGGAGCTCCTTGTTGAATATATTGGTACACTGGTTATTTGCATTAAGTTTCTATTGGGAAAACCTCCTGAAGAGTTGAAATAATCGAGAATAAGATACACCTTTTTGCCATGGGAGGAACACTATTTACTTTCGATAAGTTTAATTGTAAGAAAGGAGTTTTGCAATTATGTGCACTGTTCAAATGTGTCAACTGAACTGCATACCATCTGTGCTTAAATATCTTTAATTCTTACCAAAAGTAAAAGCTAGTAGTATAAATTCGTCCTTTAATTTGAAACGTTAATTTTGTTATTTTATCATAAATGAGACTAATCTTTCTTTTCTTAACTGAAGAGTAAATGAAACCTCCAGTCCTTTATCTGCCAATTTCCAATTTGTAACGTGAAAAGCAGTGATGCATGACATTTTCAATGTCATTAAAACATTTCCTCCAACCTTTCAAACCTTGTATAAATAGTCCTAATTAAGCATTTGCTTCACAATCCCAGAAAATAAATCTCATCTCAGTGGCAAAAGAGAGAAGTTAAGCCCCTCAAAAAATGGCCTCTTTGTTCAACACTTCCTCCATGCTGATTTTCTTCTTCCTGTTCTTGGTCTCTGTTGTTCCCTCTTCAATAGCCAATAAGCCTAAGGGACTTGATATCCAGCATACAATTTGCTCCAAAACGTCAAACCCTCATGAATGTTTGAACCTCAAACATGTCAAAACTTCCAAAACTTTAAAGGCCATAACTAAAGCCTCAATTGATGTGGCACTACAGGAGTCTAAAGATATCCATACTAAGATCAATGCAGTTTCCAAGAAAGAAAAAGATAAACTTTTGAACAATTTATATTGGCATTGCTCCAAGAACTATAACGATGCCATTCGTGATCTTACAATTGCCAAGAGGAGTTTCAATTCTCACAAATTCGACAACATTCCAATTGAGACACTTGATGCTGAGCAAGAAGTTCAAGCTTGTAAGACAGTCTTCCTTGCAGCAAAGCGTGATCCTGCAAATTTAAAGAAAGGGAATGAGGAATTTTATCTGCTTGCTCAGATTGCTAGGCAAAGTTCTGAAGAGCTTGTCAAGTAAATAAGTGGAGTTTGACCAATTGAATAGATTTTTACTTCAAAAGGATAATGAGGGTTGAGGGTGTTTGACTCTTTGTTTCCTTGGAAAAAATTGATTTTCAACAATTCTTTTCTTCCGTCCTCCTTCCTCCTTTTTTTTTTGGGAAAAATGGGTTATTACTTCGAGATTGTTAATTTCGTCACTTATGAAAATGGCTCTCTTTTTTCATATATATTGGTTAAAAAATGTTTCGGACAAAATGATTTTTAGGTAGCCCTTGGAAAGATAAGCTAATTTAATAAAAATTCGTCACAATAAAAACAATCTTGTCCAGTGAAATCAATGTGGTTGATGCCAAAATTTTCAGCATCATCAATTACTATTACCATAGAATGCCATAAAATTATTCCTAGATCATTTTTTACCATGCCTCTTCACAGCAAGATGGCACAATGAAGATAGTTGTAAATATGAACTACGCGTTATAGCATTTACCCATTTTTCTTGAGTTATTCCTTGCCTAGTAAAAGAAATGACATTAAAAGGAGAGAGACGTTACACTTTATCTGTGGTTTTTTTTTTGGGGATGTGATTACATATAACCTACAATTGTGGGATCAATACAAGAGATTGCAAGAGAACATAACTAATTTCAAACTATAACAAACCCCCCCCCCCAACAAATATTTGGCGGTATAAATACTAATATGAAATCAGAAGAGACTCACACTTTGGTTAGACTTGAATCTAAAATCTCTAAATCCTAAGTTCTCAACTTTGACTAGTAAATCAAGGCCTCAAAGGTTTTTCAGGGTAATTTTATCTACTCTGGAATTTTCAATTCGAGTTATAACTTTTCAATGAGTAAATTAAGTCAGCAAAACATAATTACTTCACCAAATTGATTTTCAACTAAGATTCACCTTTTGGTTCAGGGAGCTGCCGTGACAAACAAGTTTTAACACACAACTGCAAAGTTGATACATAAAGAAATAAAACGTATGGCATTTTGAGCCCACCTGTGAGATTAGGTCCCGAAAACTTTGTATATTATTCTAATTGTACTAAAACTGTCTTCATTTGGAGCTTTACTTACAATTTTCCTAAGTTACCGTTGTAGGAATAAGCTTATCCTTTCATCCCTTTGGTTTTTTTCTTTTTTTAAATTATAGAATTTTTCTTTAATTTCATTTAGTTGATCAGGACTGCAAATAAATTGAACATACTCACGAGCATGTTGGACAATACTAGATTTAACGTTGGACAACTCAAGTCGAGTTCAACCGGTTGAATGAATTTACATGTCTGGTCCAAAGATATTCAACTGAAAAACTCGTCGAATCTAGTGATATTCATTATTTTATCCTTGCTAATCAATAGTCATTGGAATGAAATATCTGTGTATTTATTTTAAATAATACCATGAATACTTTTATTTTAATTTGAATCCCATCAAAACGTAGAGAATACGCTGAAATTTGAGTTCATGCTCAATCGAGTAACAATGAAATTAAGTCGAGCTTGACTCTACTCAACCATTTGCTTTCCCTAACCCTTAACACCTTAATACTAGTTCCTACTAATATACCCCACAACTCTTAATCCTAAACCCTTGGGGCCTGGGATTTCTTTAATTTATAATATTCTTACTTTGAGAAGCTTTTTAAGGTAGAAAACAGGATTCAAACCCTTTGGCTTAGCAGCAGGTTGAAGCTAAACTGAGCTATTCTATCTTATTTTTATATTGCTAGAGCATTTGTCTGCTTTAATTGATAATGTGAGATGACTTGATTTGTCTTGGTTCACTTTTGTTCACTTAAATAAAATAGAAGAAAAAATAAATAAAAATAGGAAATAATAGATGACAATTTTTAACTGTTGCTTAAGGTAGGTCATAAATATGCATTCACATAATTTAGCTCTTATGTTCGAATATGTTCACCTCAACCCAAAAAAAAGGGGAAGTTTCTTTTATAGAAAAAAGAAAAAGTAGAAAATGAAATGCTTGATTTGGCACTTACAAAAAAGGAAAGTGCTGAATTTTGTTCACTCTAAATGAAAAAGCAAAACATCATTTTAGATTGAAAAAAGAAAAATAATTTCAAACAAATAAAAAGGAAATTTGTTAATTTAAAAAAGATAAAAAAATGAATAGGAAGTACTGAACTTTGTTCAAACCTATAGAAAGAGGAAAAATACCTTCCCAAATTAAAAAATGAACAAAAAAAACAACTTGACACCAAATAAAAAAAAACATAAAATATCGCACAATTTGAAAGAGGAAAATCATAACTACATAAAATAAAAATAAAAATAAAAAAGAAGAATAAGTTCACACAAATTATAACATGTGAAATGCCACAGAAATTAAAAAAGGAAAAAAATATAAAAACACAAAAAAAAGCGAAAATAGAAAAGGAAGTACTCAATTTTGTTCATACCTATTGAAAGAGGGAAAATTGAGTACCAAACATTAAAAAAAAAAAGTAAATGAAAACAAAATACATTGACGCCAACTACAACATGTAAAATATCACACAAATTGAAAAATAAACAAAAATGAAGAATGAAGAATGAAAAAATAAACAAAAATAAAGTAATTCCACAGAAATTGAAAAAAATATAAAAACACAAAAAAAAAGCAAAAAGTACTCAAATTTTGTTCATACCTATTGAAAGAGGGAAAATTGAATACCAAATAGCGAAAAAAGTAAATGAAAACAAAATACATTGACACCTAACTACAAAACATAAAATATCACACAAATTGAAAAAATAAAAAAAAAACATAAAAAATAAAAAAGAAAGAAGTAAACAAAATTAAAGTAATTCAACTACAAAACATAAAATATGACACAAATTGAAAAATAAAAAAACATAAAAAATAAAAATGAAAGAAGTAAATAAAATTAAAGTGATTCAACACGAATTAAAAAACTAATAATAGTATATGATAGTCAATATGGTATCAGAGCCAAGTTATGAGTTTTCTAATACATAGCATGGCTTCTTACCATATTAGATCATCACAACAATTATTACCACGTTTTAATGGTCGTTGTGGGCTTCTTTTATAATTAGATAGTTCCTCTCTTGGGACCGATGTGGGTCAAGTGATTCAGTAGGTTGCTTCACTTGGAAATCATATTAACCCCGGTACATGAATAAATATCAGAGACTATACTAATTAAGAAAATCATTTACCAGATGAATGCAGAATTCCGGAAGAATTGAGTAAAGTAATTAATCACAATTTTAAAGAGAGCAATCGTAAGGATTAGAACCAAGTCGAAGAACTAACTCTTCTGCTGAAACCTCTATTCAAATATCGTTCTAAATTGAGCCAAAATTTTAGCTTTCAAATTCGACTTATTTAAGTTATCAAGCCTAGGCATGTCCATATTTTGGAAAAATAAAAAAATCAGCCAATCCAATTTAAATCGGATTTCTAATATCAGGAAAATAGATTTTTAAAAAAATTGAAATATAATGTTTGGTAAAATGGTTTAGGAACAAATATTAAAAATACATTAGCGAATTACCAATAACCGGCCAAATTATTGAAATTTTTGTAATATAATGTTACATATATATATATTACTAAATATAAGAGTAAATCTTTATCCTATTACTTAATACTACCTATTACTAAATACTACTTAGTAATTACTAATTAGCTAACTCAACTATAACTATACTTGGAAGTCAAACGTTGATGAAAGTTGACGTGTTGGAGTTTAACTTGACAATTAAATTTGAAATTCTTGTTTATTTCAATATTGTTTAAGAATTGAAATTATGACCTAGGACTTAGGCTTATGAACCTTTTTTTGGCATACCATGTGTGTTTGAGTTAAGTTAACTCAATTTTATTGAAAAACATATGGGATATTATTTTATTACAACAATTTTTTAGAGAAAATTAAAATATTTTAACTCACTATTGACATTTCAAATTTTGGTTATTATCGAGTTACCAATTTTCCAATCCAATTTACCAAACTAAAGTTTGGATGGTAATTGGATATTAGTTTCAAACAACCGATTCTTGAATTACCGAAATTTTTTTTTTATCGAATTTCCAATTACTGAAATTTTTTTTACAAATTTCTGATTACATAAATGAATCGAGATTGAAAGTTAAAAGTTTGACTCATTTATAGCTCTAGCTACTAATCAGTGAAAAATCACCAATAACCTTCTTTCTTTTAAAAAAAATAAAAACTACTCCCATTTGTAAGCTTGATTAATAATCCCGCGCTGGATATGAGGGGAGGGATCTTACCCTCATTCTTATTTTCTTTGCATTTATTTATATTTTGTTGCTCTAATGTGCTTATTTGCTATTTATTTGTTTCTTATGCTACTAACTTCTCTCTTCTTGGTAGACCATTTAAATATGCTATCAATCATGGAGCCTAAATAGAGGCAGGACTAAAAGATGGAACAGTGTTAAATCTGACAAAAATGAAGAAGTTATTTGAAGCTATCGAATTAGGTAACTCTCATAGAGGAAAGTTGAAGAAGTTCATAATGCTGATCTTAGTCGTAAAATGTCTACTTCTTTGTTTGGAACCTCTATGAACTCCCGATAAATAGGGCAAACTATAGACATCGAATTTTGAACCGTATCTGAAAATTGTGTTTGCTAAAAAACCTTTGTTGCACATTTTTCAGATAAAATTTCATACATTTATTTTTTTGTTTGAAATTAAGTCTAAGTTGTCTAATTTAATCCCTTTCTATTTTTTAATTTAGATTTCTTTTGACATTTTAGAGATGCACAAGTAGGCCTGTTTCATTTTTAAGTAGCTTTTGAGCGTTTTCTGAGTGTCAAATAAAGATGTTTAAATTTAAGGGAGTCTATTAGGCCTAATTTCAAGTCCCCAAAGTAAGCCCAAAACCTAAAGCCCATTCTTTTATCAAAAGCAAAAAATAAAGAAAAAGAAAAGAGACGAAACAAAAGCTTTAACCGTCCTTTCCCTTCAAACTCACTTTGTGATCCCTCTTTTACTTTGAAAAAAACAAAGTCCATACAAAGCCAAAACAGCCATTTTTAATTTTTTGCATGAACCTGGCACGTTTTGGTATTTTGCCAAGGAAACTTCCTACAATAAAACAAAACTTACCTCACTATTCTCCATGTTTCCTCCACCTCCCCTTCTTGGCTCCCTCTCAATTCTCCACACAGAAATACACACTACACTCTCACTCACTCTCCCTAATTAACAAACAATTCACACACACTACATACACTCGACTCCTTCTTCCTCTCTCTCTCTCTCTCTCTCTCTCTCTCAAAATACACACACATACAAACACAAAAAACACACACCAGAACACACTACATAACACATACTAGTTTCGAAAAAAAAAAAGAAGAAAAAAAGAAAAGACTAAGGAAGAAGTAATGGGAAGGCTTTTCTAGGTTGGAAAGGCAAGAATCCTCCATCATCACCACTGCATGTCATATTCCTTTCCCATTCCTTTTTCACTCTTTACAACTTTAAATGTGTCAAGTGAGTTTCATAGAAAATTTCAATATTCGCATGTGAACTTATGATTTCGTGGCTTTTTCTTGTGAGTTTGTCGTTTGTTTGATTTCTACATATTGTGAGGTGTATTTTGATGTAAGATTTGTGAGCATTTCACCACCCCCATTCTTCTTCACAGTTGTGCCTCTTAGAAGGGGCTGAGAAATATCCATTAGCACCAATAATTTCAGGTGCTTTCCCTCTTTCCCACGATTCTGGGGAATTATCACCTTTTTAAAAATCCTCTCTATTTTCTTTCCAACCTCTCCAGAGACCTACGCCCACATTGGTGCATATTTGAATGCTTCCTCATCTTCCTCTATACCTTCTGTCCAGTTACTCAAAATTAGTAACTGGCTGTCTAAAATCCATGGTCCCCCACTGAGAATTCTCCTCCTGTACTCTTCTGCCGGTAATGAGAACTGGAAGAGGTTGGGACCAAGCTCCACTGCGGTGAGCCCTTCTGGGTAGCCCCATGCTGGTGTCACAAAGTTCCTTACCCTTGAAACATTTGTTAACTCATCTCCTCTTATTTTCCCAATTAAACTGCTCCTGCTCTCCTGAACACCACTATCAACATCCTCTAGATCTAAACAAGCCCCCCCTATTTCAGCACTTGACAACTTAAATTTTGCATGACACTCGCTAGTTTGCCTGCCATAATATTTACCGAGAGATTCTAGAGGGATTCTTTACTTCAATATTAATTATGAAGAGAAAGCTAGTAAGCCCAAAAAGAGGACGAGCACACTACTGTTTTCTCTAGGTAAATGCAGTTCTTGCTGGGCAAAGACAAGGAAATGAAAAAAACTAAGCTAAGGTCTATTCACACCTAACTAAAATGAAGAACAGAGAAGCAGAAAATGATGAAGAGAGCTTAATTTCTCGAGATACTTGACACGTCTTTAGCTTTATCAGCAATGGGTCGTCGCAACTCCACTCTACTTCATGGCAGCAGTTAATGAACTGTTTGTCCGAGATTTCCAGACTTACACCTGTGTTTGGTCTATTTAATGCTCCATTAAGTTCTGTCCTTAGCTTGGTTGTAAAGATGGTTCATACAACATTATTTTTGGGTAGTTGATTCATTGGGTGTCGGATCTGGAGTTCAGTGTTCGGTAGTTTTGAATTCATTGAATGTTTGAATTTAAGGGGATTTGTTGCCCATTAATCTCTGATATGTTCTTGGGTGTTTGAAGAACTTGAGAAAGTTTGAAACTCCCAGCCAAGAGGAGAAAAGGGTCTCTCTTGAAGAGAGAGAGAGAATGTCTGCCATAGAGAGAGAGAGCTGTCTGTTATAGGCTTTTTTTCTCACTTGTGCGATTTTTTTTTCCCGTATTTTATATCCCCGTCCTATATATATTTCAATCATTTCACTTAAATTTGCATTTCATGTAGGAATCTGAAACTTAGATAGTTTACTTATTTGTTTAGATTAGAAAAGTCACCCTTCTATGTGAAAATGGACGATTATGGCTCTTTAATCCTAACACTCCATTAATCTTCTACAAAAAGAAAATTATATTATGAGTCCGGTTTTTCGTATCTGTTATGTTGCATCCTTTTCTTTGGTGAGTTATATTTATATATGTGAGTAATGAATTTCATTTTTCGAATCTCATCTTGCATAGTCGTGACTCCTTTAAGAGATCTTTTTAAGTTTCACAGTTCATTCATTGGTATTAATTAGATTTTGAAGGGAAATTTTATCCTTCATAATATTCCCTTAGATTTTACGTTCTACATTGATGGAGGAGCGTTCGAATGCGATATATTCAAATGTTATTTTAAGAAAATTAAATTAAACCTCGCAACTAACTTTGATTAAGTGGGAAAGGGTGCCTAGAATTTGAGCGATTAGATTTTAACCTCCTTTTTCTCAACTATGACTCCGAATTTTTCTTTTGTTTCAAAGATTATGAGTCATTTAACCAGGATTTTTTCCTTCATTCACCTTTTCAAACTACTTTTTACAGTGATTTGTTACATTCAAAATCAATACTAAGTGGCAACTTCTTTTTTTTTTTCCTTAAAAAATTCTTTTTAAAGTATTTTTTTAGACCAAATTGTTGCATTTTTTTGAAATCCCATTTTAGATACTTTTGTCTTTTTAACTATTCCTCTTTTGCTAACACAGGAAAATTAGATAGTATTAAGCTGAGCATTTATGCTCTTACCATCTGGGTAGATGAAGAATGGGTAGATCCCAATCTTAGATGCTAGCGCATCAATGAACAATGTGGGACTGTTGTCCCTTTTGCTTGGACACTTGTTCAATTACGGTAAAGTTTTTTACGATGAAATATAAAACTAACGTTTCAACCAAAAAAAAAAAAACTATTCCTCTTTCAAAAACAAATTTCTATTTCCATTTTCAATCAAAAATGGGGCGCGACAACCATTCATAATGGCATGCACACAAGAAAATAAATTCCAACCCACGTTTAATGATGTTGCAGTCATGCAGTTATAGACTTTGTACCATACACACATTGAGTTGCAGGATCTGAATTTCGTTATATTTGTCAGATCTGCTTTAGAATAGTACCATATTAATATGCATTTACATATAATTAATTCATATCTAAAGCCTCATACTGCACTTTCGAGCCACGACTAGTATTTAAGATTTAGCCAAACTTCATGTAGGACAAATTACATATGAATATGAACTTGGGGAATCAGACTCAAGATTAATATGATCAAAGCCATTGCTAAGGAGCAATTAACTGTATCATACATAGGATTTCTTTGTAGCTAGCATTTGGGACCAGCCCCACGAAGTAGGACATTCACAAATACAGTAGACAATTTTTTCTTCCCGTAAAAGAACATATTTACTGGATATTGTTGAGTAGAATCACATTCCATAGCTGGCTCTAAATATTCCCATGAACATGAAATTTGGTTGATTTTATAACTGTTACACCCAGGACCTAGAGATAGAAAAATAATAATATTAACTCTTTTTTTTAACCTATAAAAAAGGTACGGAAGTAAATGATAAAAATTTGACAATTATAGGTTGCAAATTTGAAGCAAGCCTTTTTGCTGGTAACAATAAAAATTAGGTTACGCGAATTGAATATCTTTGCATATCAAACGAGTATAATATTTAATGCAATTGAATTTTCAAAATCAACACAAGGACAGAACTTAGTAATTATTCATAAAGGGGGCTGGGGTTTCTTCTTGAATGGAAAAAAGAAAATGCAACTCGAGATAGCAGTTGGCTCTATAGCTTTACAAACTTTCGTCTTCTTCTTCTTCTTCCTCCTCTTTCTCTCACTTTTTGTGTCAATAAAAATATAGACCTCTACAAAATTTAGCAGGACAAGACAACCTTAAAGCTCACACAATGCTACTCTTAATTTATAAAGGATAGATAGGAACCTTTGTGTAAGTTGACTTATATGTTTGTGGATTTCAACATTTTCATCTGTGATCGTGATTTTCATATATAGCTAATGTTGTGCAAGAGCTTCAAAATGAGCTTCATATATAGCTAATATGTTTGTGATTTTCATCTATGATTCTTCATTTCAACACTGACTAAGGTTTGAAAGAGCTTCAAAATGACTCTCCCCAGACATTGGAGCAAATTACACCATAGGATTGACCTTAACCTTCCCCCTTCCATCTGGAAGACGAAATTACAATAAACAACTAGGTGCCACGAGATTCATCCACATCCAAAATATATGCTTGATGTCGGAGACGGCTTCTGCATCTAGCCCTTTTCCAGTCTTTGACCCTTGAGATTTACAGCAGACAACTACAAATTAATTTATTACGACAGTCACTAATTCTCGAGTACTAAGCTGCTTATCGAGCGGCAACGCTGACGACCTCAACCAACGAAAGAGAGAGACCTCACACTTTTTTCCCCTCGTAGTATTTGATTTGAGCTCTCCACATTTTATGGTTTGTTGCATCTTATTTATCCTGCTGCTTTTCTTCCTTTCCCTAATCCCTGCACACTATTATACAGCATATCAAAAGCTATATATACGCTACAAACATACAGAAGATTAGGAGTGCAAAATGCCACTCGTGCGCTGACTCTATATTCTAAAAGGCCACAGTCAAATATGTACACGTTCTTGCTGACCTTCAGGCAAAAAAAAAAAAACTTTACAATTACAAAATCTAAGCGCATTTCAGACAGGGTTTGCCAAGCTCTTCCCATAGCCGATACCAGCAGCACCAACAGCAGCATTCGCCGTCTTGCCTTTGCATGGCCCAGTGGTTTTCATTGCTTGACTGGCATATCTGCATCTAAGGCAAACATATTTCAAAGGAACAGCTTCAGAGTCCTGAATTCCGGTACACCTCGTGTGTTGCCATACACCGCAACTATCGCAAGCCAGCATTCTTTCTCCATCATCATCTTTTGCCCCACAATTGCAATCCACTGTCCACCTCTCGACGCCCCTTTCCATTCTATACTTGCTTAAACTACTTTTCCCGAAGCATTTTCCTCTCACTCTGACAAATTCAGCTGACCCTAGCAAGAGCTTTACCTGGGTAGAGTCAACTACACCGCCATAGCCAACCAGTTCTTCAGCTTGGTATCGTTTAAATAGCAAATATACGTCTTGGAAAGCCTTTGAAGCTTCAAGCTTGAGATCAGAAATGGTTGCATCGGAGGACAGAATCAGCAGCTCCGGAGGTGGATTTTTTGCATGTTCATCACTGTGTTCCATAAGATCCACCTCACACAGCAACTGAATTGCATAAGGTTTTGATGCCAGCAAGAATTTCTCGGGCTGGTAATCTTTAACAAACTGCTTGCAATCAAGAAGAGTTCTAGCAGAATCACATGCAACATCTCTTTTTGCCTGAGGAACATAAGATGCCATGGTCTGAGGGTGAAGCATCGCTTCATACAAATATCTGAGATCCCGCAGGAGATGTTCTTCAGATGGGTAATTTGATGCAGGGAAGCAATTCAATGTTTTATTTACAGTCGACGGTATATTTCCATGCTCAAGTCTGCAGAAAGAGAATCAATATTCATCTCACAAGCAAAATAGGAAGAAAGTAAATAACTTCATTTTCCATAACTTCAGCCACAAGCACTGGCCGCATTCCACGACAAGCATAAGAATGATCACTCACCTGAACTCCATAGCACCAGAATCAGGAATACGTTGGGCATTAACAACCAACCCTTCAGCTGCCTGTTTTCCCTTGAGTTCCTTGAGAACATAGTCCAGAAGCTCGGGAGGTCCAACTTTGCAAACAGCACCCCTCAGAGCACGCCAGCTCACCCAGTTGGGCCCCGTTACAGCTCTTAATACTCTAAACATTGCGTCCTCAACACGGGCAATGTCTTTGTTTGTCCATGCACACAAGGCTCTGGTGTCATAAGATTGATGCTTCTTGTAGGTAAAACCATCAACCCTTGAAGGAGACTTGTGCACATCATGGATCAAAGTCATCAAAAAACTAAACAAGTCTCTAATATTTACAAGCTCGCGCTCCGATAGGGACTGATAAAATGATATCAAATCCTGCAGACGAGTACGAGGTTTCCGTCCTTGTGATAAAAATGTGGACAGTGGCAGAGAAGAAAGGTTGTCAACAGCCATTCTATAGGCATCATATGTCAAGGCAAAACTACCAGCACCGAACTCATAACCCCAATCACCATACCATGGATGGCCATTGGTAACAGCATGAAGTAGCCGGAACTCTAAGCCATACTTCTTTGACACATCTGTCACACTAACCTTTCTGTTTGTGCACGGAAGAAGAGAGAAAGTTATTTACTTGTATGGCGTAGTTATATAATAATGAAACCCCATTACAGTGTCCACAGTTCACAAGAAGTCAAAGCCAACTGTCTATCTAGATCATGAATCACTAAATCAACCACAAGACTTCATAGATACTGAACTTGCAAAGAGAGACTGAATAACAATACTAATTACGGTACAGAACTTTCTACAGTCTGGCTCCTGACCTTACTCCAAGTATTTTACAAAGCCGGTCCCAGAAGTTCATGATATGACATCCAGAAAGCAGCCTGGAACCACTTTCCCTGCCATTGACTCTGAGAAGATGGCCAAAACCATTTGCATGTACAACGCCATGCAAAAGGTGAGTTGTGTCCTCTAGTTGGTTATATATCCAATCTTCAATATCTTCAGCCGTCATGACATGATTACATGACTTGCACCTGGGAGAACGAGATTACACCAATAAGAATACATCAGCATTGTTACCAAGCAGTAGTTGGTAAGTACAAAGAAGTCAAAGAATCACAAAATAGATTGTTAGCTTCATAACGATGCTAACATTGACATAGTCGCAACATGATCTTTGGCCCAAAACTTAAACAACAAGAAACACACATTGACATCAAACAAATTTCCAATACTTTTGAATGTCCTTCCAGACACACCATAACGCATCAAAGACATGGTTATATCGTTATCAATACATGCAACAACTTCAATACTTTTTAACCGTCTTTCCAAACCTTACCAACAAACAGTCAATAGTTCTTCCCAATTTTAACACGCCCACACGCCATAGAAATATCAAACACATGGTTACATAATCACGGTGCATCCCACTTGGCTATTACAACTTAGCTTTATTCAACAACCATGCAAGGAAACAATTCAATCATCACAATACCAAGTACGAAAACTAGCAGATTCTCACCTAGCTTCCGACAGGTGAAGAGTGTCGCTGCAGCCAGGACACGTTTTATTATAACCAGCTATTGAATTGCCATCTGCTTTGACTATAAAATGATATCTCTTCGTGCACACTGGATTAGAACTCCAACCTAACAAAAGGGGGGAAAAGGAAAGCCAAATAAATAACAGGAAAAATTAAAATATAGCCACCTCTCCTTTAATGACTTCTTTCCAGAATGTTTCCCACAAATAACATTGATTTATTGATGTTAAATATTTCCGTATGCAATGAGCTTCGTTTTCCTATTTCAGCCAAAATATAAGAAAATATCCAAAAACTATTTCTAACATGCTAAAACAAGGCAACACACTCTAATCCGCATTATTCTTAGCATGGTCATGCATGAATAATATTAAGAACAGCGTGACCCGGAAGCATAACTTGACGAGTCAACTCACCGACGACTCGACACTGGTCGCAATAGATAGATCTCGATCTAGAGACATCCTCCTCGACAACGTCAAGGCAAACTACGGCCGGCGACGGCGAGGATCCGTCGTTGTCAGCGACTGTGAAGTCTCCAACTCGGAAGAGTATCTGCCACGTCATCAGGTGAGGGAACAGCGACGAAGGAGGCGGCGACAAGGCATGTTTGGACAAAAAATTCCTAACGCAAGTTCTGAACGGCCCGGAAGCGGAGGACGCGGAGACCGTCGACGAATCCCCAGACGCCGCCGGAAAAGTAAGGAAGTCGTTCAGATCCGCAGTGACGCGCCTCTTCAACCGCTTCGCCGGCCGCCCATTCACCACCATACTTCCCTCCGTCGTGAGATCCCGGCGCGTGCCGAAAACTTCCAGATCTAGGCGCGTGAATTTAAAAACCGAAAACCTTCTAGAAGCTCCACTCTACAACTTACAGCCTACAAATCTCTACAACCGTCACGGATCTAAAAACACAATATATACATATAAACTCCGATCAGACGACGAATAGCTGATTAATCTGAAATAAATACGCCGGCGTCAGGTCAACCCCCCACCGGAAGAAAACAAGAAGATAAAAGGTTATTTTTGGAAGAAGGAGCTGGATAAGAATAAAAGAAGAACGTTGATCTGGCGGAGGCGGAAAAATTTTAGGGTTCCGGATGTTGAGGGCTTGAATGTTGGGGCTTTTTGGTACTTTCGGATTCCCTTTGAGGATTATTTATTAACAAAGAAAATAGAAAAAGAAAATAAAAAAGCAGAGTCGGTTTAAGGAAAGAAGCTAGTAGGAATTGTACGGGTGTAGGAATCTTAGTGGATAAGTTTAATTTAATATGGAAATTAAATAGAATTAAATTAGGTGTTGGATTTGGTCTAAATTGCTAAATTGACCTCGGGAAAGGGGAACTTTGTTCGGGAGGGAATTTCGAGGAAATTTCAAGGTCTTGCTGGGGACGGGGGGCAGTTGGAGGGGTAATGTTTGTAAATAAGGGTAGATCTAGGGGTGCAGTTGGAGGGGAGCGTTGGGAGTCGTGAGAGTGTATTTATATTTTGGGAAGGGGGCATGAATTTGGGTTTGAATTGGTCAACTGAAGAGTCCTGAAAAGGCGGGAGGATTGAATTCGTTTTCTTTCAGGGGAAGAATCGGGGTAGAATGGTCATTGTGAGTTTTGGCTTTTGTGCTTCCAAAAAGCCTCATGAAATAAAATGGAAAAGCATATGATTAATTTGCATGCTCATATATTACGGTGCGTTTCATAAAATTAAAATTTATAATTTATAATTTATAATTATTAAATTATTAAATTATTAAATATTAAATTTGATATATTTCACTATATATTATGTTAAATAATAAATAAATAATTTATCACTTTTTTTGAATCAACTTTTGCTTAAAAAATTTAATGTAAGTTAAATAAATTAGATATTCTATTTTTAAATATTAAATTGAATTATCAAATAAGTTCTAGGTCTAGCTTCTTCTTTCTTTAAAAAAAAAAAAAGACTAGATCCAGTTACATGACAACTTCAGAAAAAGGTTGAGCTGCGCGACCATATGTAAAATAAGTAGATTTTTAAAAATAAAAATATTAATTATACTTAACTTTTTATTAATCACACTCTCACTGTTTATTTTATCATATAATATAATAAAATGAAAATTATATGATAAAAATGATAATGAAAGTGGGATTACTAAGACTGGACTATAATTAATATTTCACTTTAAATTTTGAACAAATATTATAAAATTTCTGTACTGGCGACATAAAGATGATCCAAAAATATAGTATGATATACTACTGCTCTGTTTGGATGGGAGTGTTTTTTAAAAACTAATTTTTCAAATTTTTAAAAAGTACTCTAAAAGATAATCTAAAAATTAGTTTACATTTTTTTAAAATTTAAAAAAAAATCTCAAAATATATTTTAGAAACTCTTATACTCTTAAATATCCCAAAATATTTTCTGAAAATATTCCAAAATATAATCTAAAAACTCTGCTACAGCAAAATTTTTCAAAAACACCCCAAAAAACACATATTTAGGGGTTTTTGTTAGTTAATAAACATTTATTTGCTAATCAACATTTAGATTTTTGTAAAGACTTGAAGTACCAAATTAGTCTGACAAAAGGAGGATTAAATTTGTTTTTTCTTCTTCTTCTTTTTTTTTTTGAAGCACGGGATCTATTTTTGTTATTTTATATTTTGGCATTATGGCCACCAATATATTTTACTGGTCTTTTAATTTCGAGAAATAAATATTGGGATTTGATGATGAGTCAAATTAGCGAGCTTGACTCTCGGGACTCTTTTCATTTGGTTGGAGTTTTAAATGAAAAAATAGTTGGGTTTTTTTTTTTTTTTTTATCTAAAGCTGAGAAACTCAGACTTTTGAATTAATAAACCTAAATCCCCAAACAACCTTCAAAAGCCGGCAACTTTTGAAGGCGTCCAGGGGACTTATTAACCCAGACACCCAACCCCCCCATTACGATGTGGGATAGGAAACCCCACAGGGTGCCCCGCTGCTAAGAAGTAAAGACCCCCCAGACTCCGCTGCTAAGAAGACAGTTGGGTTGACTAATTAGATTAAAAAGTTAGTACGCGTCAATTTCTCTTGTACCACATGTATAATAGTACACGGTTACCCGATTGTGGTTAAATTCTATTATTTAAACCAAGCCAAATAAACAAAACCGTGTCCATAGTTTTAGCAAAGAGATTTGTAGTGTTGCTTTATTTATTGGATTTGGCTCAGGAAATCGTTAAGATAATTTCAAGTGTTAATTTTATAATAAAAATAAAATTTATATAAGAAAATATCTAAATACAAGAGGAGCAATAAATGTAAATTTACATATTCACACGACAAGATATGTACAATTTAGATGTTTCAATAAGTTTCCTAACGAGAAGTACTCGTTGGGAAAATCCTTATTGATTTAGGAATTAAAGTTAACTTCTAAAGTAATATTGAATACAAGTTAATATTATGTGTAAGCAATATGTGTAACTCGTGTTACTTTAATGTAGTTTATACATGTCTTAAAGATTAACATAATATTCTTTACATTTTAGTTTTTGTTTTATTAATTCCCTATGATTAACCCAAACCATTAAAATTTTAAAATTATAACTATTGCCTAAAATTAAAAGGGTTTTTTTAACAGGTGCTCTACGATGCCTATATGGCACTCATCAACACAAGTATATTCTATCCAACCTGCCATATATATACATACACTAACAATTATCTCTCTCTTGCATTTATACACTCTCCCTAATTAATCCCCATACATTTACACATTTTTCTTAATTAATCTTATATTTCTAAAATCTAATACCTCAAATACATCTTAATGGGTGCCATTAGACAAATCGAAATTAAAATGCTAAAAGGGTTAACCAATCTATTTGAACGAAATTAGTTGCTTTGGTTATTTGACCAAATATCATGCCCCGTTGAATACCCTTACATGTACCTATTCCCCAAGATGATGTAATGAATCAGAATTAATAAAAGGGGCCCAATAGTAAATAAAAAGGATTGAGGCAGTTGTATTGATTGTGAATTCAGTTGGGATTGGATAGTATGGTGACGTGGCCACTATAGTAATAGAATAACAACCAGAGATCCTTGCAATGACTATTAATAAGCCTTGCTGAAGAAGAATAGGGCTTTGTGTAGTTGATGAATAAAACTTTTCCCTTTTTCTCATCTCAGATTCTTCTTCATTTTCTCTTTCAAATTGATTCTTCATTACATTTGGTATCAGAGCTGGTGATCCTTGAATCTCCAGCTTAGAACCAATACAAGGCCGATGATAATGGCGGAAGGGACGAGGTTGAAATCCCTCAAAGAATAACTATGGAAACAGGATGCAAAAATCCAAGAAATTCTGGAACTTTCTATTTCGGAATGGAAATTTATAAAAGAAAGGATTCAAGTAGTAACATATGAAATGAAGAACCTCATGTCCACCATGAATTCCCAGTTCAACAATTTCCTGAAATTTGTTCGCAGCAACAAAGGAATTTTGGGAGCCCATCACCTTGAAAATGAAGGTGTTGGATATTTTATTAAAAATATCATTATTATTTTGAATTCATTCACATGCTTATTTTGAATTCAATTGCAATAAGTTACAAATTTTGAAATGAATTTTCAGTTATAAGAGCACCATTAAAAAGGGTAACCTATGAGATTTATGTATTGAATTCAAATGCAATAAGTTACAAAATTTAAAATGAATTTTCAGTTACAAGATCACCATTAAAAAGGATAACCTATGAGATTTATGTCTTGTTTTTGTAACCTATGTAATGATTAGATTTTAAGAATTTTATTTATTGAATTTTAACTAGTATACAATGCCCTAAACCTTTTCAAATTTTGTAACTGAAAAATATGACACATTTATTACATTTAATGGTGGCATTCCTATACTCCTAAAGCTTTAGCCTATAAATAGAGATCACTATCAACCAAGTTTGAGACACTTTTCTTGCTATCTTAAAAAAAATATCTTCCTCACTTCTATTGGGCATTAGTTAGGTGTTGAGAAGAGATTTAGCTTCTCTAAATTGTGTAGATTTAGTAGAAGCAACAGCATAGGCTGGGCTGTTGTATCCCAGAGGCGAATCAACGTGCCATCAACCTTCTACACCGGGCACAATCCCGAGAGGGGCGCGAATCATCTTAAGAGAGCGACCTAATCCGCGCCTCACCTAGCCGAAATTACTTTATTTCTTTTCTTTGACTTTTGTTTTGCAGGTTGATCGTGCATATCAAGTTCTAAAGGAACAACAATTTAAGACGATTCGGAGTACCATGGAGGTTGCAAGCAATGTTGCAAACGCTACCACTATTGGATCTAGTGATCTCATCAAACCATTTCGCCTTAGTGGCCAACACTTCAAAAGGTGGGCCAAGAAAGTGATGTTCTATTTGAAGCTAATGAAGGTTGCCTGGGTCTTAGCCACAAAGAATCCAAAAAAGATAGACACCAGTTCCATGACTGATGAAGAAAGGGAGAATCATGCCAAACAACTTCAAAAATGGGAAATGATGAGGAAGATTGCAGAAATTATATCCTTAATTGTTTGTCTGATGAACTTTATGATTTTTATTCTTCATCTTATACTTCAGCAAAAAGAATTTGGAGAGCATTGCAACAAAAATATGATACTGAAGAAGCAGGCTCGAAAAAATATGCTTGTAGCCGTTATTTCAAGTTTCAAATGGTGGAAAACAAGTCAGTACTAGAGCAAGTTCAGGACTTGCAAATGATTGTCCATGAGATTGAATCTGAAGGAGTCAAAGTCGATCCACAAATGCAAGTTGCAGCCATCATTGACAAACTTCCAATATCATGGAAAGATTTTCAGAAAGGGCTACGTCATAAGCAACAAGAATTGACAATAGCAAATCTGATGGCAAGGTTGCGCATTGAAGAAGAAGATAGAAAACAGGACAAAGGTGAAGAGTTCAATGGGAGTACTAAGGTAAACTTCCTAACTTCTAGTGAGAATGTCTCTGACAGGTTGTCGAAGCCTGTGCAATAATAAAACCTGCTCAAACTAAAAATAATTTCTGTAGATAGCGGTAAGCAGGGTCGAATCTACAGGGACTGGGAGTAATTGTTTCTCTTCAAATTCACAGTGACAAAGGGGGGTGTTTTTTGTGTAGAAGGTGACACTCAAAGAAATCCAAATAAAATCTAAAAAACTACTAAAAATTAAATAACAAATTACTAAAATCAAACGAGTGATAATTAAGGATCTAGCCAAGGAAAAACTTCAGCAATGGTTCATCTAATTGATCATTGAAGCAAAGGCAATTCCCATTATTCATCAATAAATAGGTTATAACTACCAAACAAGCGATGACAGTCAACCCCTCCTTACTGTGTCGGTGATCAAGGTACGCCCGTTAATCACTACTCTAATTGAGAAATAATCATAGGTACGCCCATAGAATTTAATTCCCCAATTGCCTTACGTATTAGAGGAGCCCTATTCTAACCAAACAACACACTACCAGGGTTATTTTAGATTAGCCCGCGTATTCCCCTGACACAAATCTAATCATGCCAGTTGTCACTATTTTAGAGCAATTAAACAATTACGGATTTAATGCCCTAATTGACAATAGATTACCCAATCAACTAATTATCTGGATCCAAGACAATCAATTAATTAAATAACCATAAGCATAACAATCACGAAATGTGCGGATACCAATAAATAAAAGGAAAAGATTAAATTAAAACGATCTCACAATTTTAGGCGAACCAGAGCCTTCGTTGCTCCTTGACTAGAAGGGAAAAGTTAGTTCATACTTGATGAGCTAAACCCACCAGAAATTGTAAAGAGAGCTGCGGCCATCAATTCAGGAAATGCCCAACTTCAATCCGATCAAAACAATAAAGCACAGTAAAGTTGTAGAGTACAATGGACTGTCCTTGCTTGTCGGCTCATCCGACGGAAGAAGAAAAAGAAAACACCTAAAAGCTACAAAGGGAAAAGTCAAGGCTGATCCTACTTTTTCCTCACATACGTGAGAATGGCTATTCCAGGCTAAGCCAAGTCAAAAATTGAAACTAGCTACAGGACGAAAAACTCAGCAAAAGCCAGCCCCCGCATCTGATCCTCTTTTTCTTCTTTTAATTGCGGCGGCTCACAGCAGGAAGAGAAGCCCTCCGTCCGTCATTCCTTTGCGAAATTTACCAAAATGGGCGTGACATCTCCTCTTCCAAAAGTGCCCCTGGGACAAGCTTTATCATCTGAAATCTTTTCCTGTCAATTTGGCATCTGTTATCATATTTTCGTTCTACTCCCTGAAGTATACGTAAATTAAGAAAAATGAGTAGAATTCAGCAATTAATCCACATCAAGTCAGGTAATAGGGGAAAATAATAATAAAATAAATAGATAAATTGTAGCCTATCAGTCTCTAAGGGTCAACAAGACAAAAATAACGCCTATTTGAAGTCTAGAGGGAAGAATATGAAAAACAAGTTTTCAAAAAATTATTTTAACCAGAAAAAGTCAAATCAAGGACCCCCTTCAAAACAAGTTTCAAATACTCCAAATTTTGGAAATAATATGAATAATAGAGCTTGTTTTGTTTGTGGAAAATTGGGTCATCGTGCAAAAAATTGTCGTTTTAGAAAATTTGGACCCAATTTTAAGCCACAAGCTAATGTGACTCAACTAATTGAAGAGTCATTCGTGGCTATGGTTTCTGAAATCAATTTTGTTGGAAATACTGAAGGGTGGTGGGCTGATTCTGGTGCCTCTAGGCATGTTTGCTATGATAGAACTTGGTTCAAAAGTTATTCTCCTATTGAAAAGAAACAAAAGTTTTGCTAGGAGATTCACATACAACCAATGTTCTAGGCATGGGCGAAGTTGAACTAAAGTTTACTTCTGGGCGTGTCGTGACCCTAAGAGATGTTCTTCACGTTCCTGAAATTAGGAAGAACTTAGTTTCTTGCTATCTTCTTAATAAGGCTGGTTTTAAGCAATCTATAGAGTCTGATCAATATGTGCTTACAAAGAATGGTACTTTTGTTGGAAAAGGTTATGCTTGTGATGGTATGTTTAAACTTAATGTTGAAATGAATGAAATTTCTACTCCTGCTTATATCGTTTCTTGTATAAATATGTGGCATGCACGTATTTGTCATATAAATAGCAAATACTTAAAAAATATGAGCCACATAGGGTTAATTCCAAAATTGCATAATGAGTTTGAAAAATGTGAATATTGTAGCATGACTAAAATAACTAAACAACCTCATTTGAAAGTTGAAAGAAAAACAGAGTTATTAGAATTAATACATTCTGACATTTGTGAATTTGAAAGCATATTAACACGTGGAGGTAAAAGATATTTTATCACATTTATAGATGATTTTTCAAAATATTGTTATGTCTACCTTATGAAACATAAAAGTGAGGCTTTTGAGAAATTTACTATTTTTGTTAAAGAGATTGAAAATCGTTTTGAGAGAAAAATCAAAAGATTTAGAACAGATAGAGGAAAAGAATATGATACTATTGGCCTTATAAATTTTATCAAATCATTAGGAATGGAATCTTTAATGTCTAATAAAACTTGAAAATTAGTTGATTTACCTCCAGGTTGTAAAACTATAGGTTGTAAATGGATATTAAGGAAAAAGTTTAAACCTGATGGCACTATAGATAAATATAAAGCCAGGCTTGTTGCAAAGGGTTTTAAGCAAAAAGGAGAGATAGATTTCTTTGATACCTTTTCACCAGTTACAAGAGTGACTTCTATACGACTTTTAATAACTATAGCAGCAATTCATGAATTAAAAATACATCAAATGGATGTCAAAACAACCTTTCTTAATGGTGATTTAAATGAAGAGATTTATATGGATCAACCCGAAGGATTTATTCAACCAGGTTTAGAAAATAAAGTTTGTAAATTGAATAAATCTTTATATGGACTTAAACAAGCACCTAAACAATGGCATGGAAAATTTGATCAGTGTGTATTGACTAATGGCTTTAGGTCAAATGAAAGTGATAAGTGCATTTATTATAAATCATTTGGAGACTCTCATGTGATAATTTGTTTATATGTTGATGATTTATTGATATTTGGGACTAATATGCAAGTAATTGAGGTTACAAAAGCATTACTTAAAAGTAATTTCGAAATGAAAGACTTAGGCGAAGTTAATGTCATACTTGGTATGAAAATTACAAAAAATTCAGAAGGAATTTTTATTGATCAATCTCATTATATTGAAAAAATATTAAAAAAATATAATTATTTTGATTGCAAACCAGTTTGTACACCCTTTGATTCTCATGTGTGTTTATTTCCTACTAAAAATGATTTTGATGTGATAAATCAAAAAGAGTATGCTAGTATAATTGGTAGTTTGAGATATGCAACTGATTGTACCAGACCTGATATTGCATATGCGGTTGGTGTACTTAGTAGGTTTACTAGTAAACCCAACATTACACATTGGAATGCAATTCATAGAATCATGAGATATCTTAAGAGAACTTTAGATTATGGTCTATTTTATAAAAAATATCCTGCTGTACTTGAAGGTTTTAGTGATGCAGATTGGAGTTCATAATCCAGTGATTCTTTGTCCAATACTGGTTATTTATTTACATTGGGAGGTGGAGCCATTTGTTAGCGATCCAAAAAACAACACATAATCGCAAAGTCTACCATGGAAGCAGAGTTAATTGCTCTTGCTTCTGCGTGTGAAGAAGCAGGTTGGTTACGTGATTTACTATCTGAAATTCTAATGTGGAATAAACCGATACCTCCTGTTTTAATACATTGTGATAGTACCGCTGCTATTGGCAGAGTTCACAATAAATATTATAATGAAAAATCCAGATCTATAAGGAGAAAACACAGTACTGTGAGATCATATTTAAATAATGGTTCATTAACCATTGATTTTGTGAGATCAGGCGATAATCTTGCCGATCAACTTACAAAAGCTCTAGCTAGAGAAAAGATCTGGAAAGCATCAAGAGAGATTGGATTAAAGCCCAAAAATGTAAAAGCTACCTATGAGGATACAACCACCAAAGGACTGGAGATCCCAAGAACTAGGTTGGAGACAAAGGAATCATAGAGTCGCTTGTTGTGATACATGCAAATTTTTAGTCCAATCATATGATGGTATGCATGTAATTCTGTGACGAATATGAGAGGTTGAGAACTAATCTCTTAATGAGTTCTATAGCCCTTATGGGTGGGATGTGTTAGTCACAGAAACATTCTTGATAGACTCACCTATATGAGTGTAAGGGTGTGGCCGCCCTTATGAGAATTGGGCTAATTCTCTAGAACACTCATGAACACTGGGGTAAAGTACATGGCCATAATATACTGGCTTGAAAAACTCGGTTAAGAACACCTAGAATGTCCTGTGTGTTAAGTTTTCTACGTATCCTTAAGTAATCATAGTTTAAAGGCTAAGTCCACTATGATTCTAATACGGGAAAACTGAAACACTAAGTGGAAGTTTAAAGGCATTGCCACTTTCATAAGGCATGATGTTCTCACTATATACCCAAACTATTTTTATTAAAATAAGTGGGGGATTGTTGGATATTTTAATAAAAATATCATTATTATTTTGAATTCATTCACATACTTATTTTGAATTCAATTGCAATAAGTTACAAATTTTGAAATGAATTTTCAGTTATAAGAGCACCATTAAAAAGGGTAACCTATGAGATTTATGTCTTGAATTCAAATGCAATAAGTTACAAAATTTGAAATGAATTTTCAGTTACAAGATCACCATTAAAAAGGGTAACCTATGAGATTTATGTCTTATTTTTGTAACCTATGTAATGATTAGATTTTAAGAATTTTATTTATTGAATTTTAACTAGTATACAATGCCGTAAACCTTTTCAAATTTTGTAACTGAAAAATATGACACATTTATTCCATTTAATAGTGGCATTCCTATACTCCTAAAGCTTTAGCCTATAAATAGAGGTCACTATCAACCAAGTTTGAGACACTTTTCTTGCTATCTTAAAAAAACTATCTTCCTCACTTCTATTGGGCATTAGTTAGGTGTTGAGAAGAGTTTTAGTTTCTCTAAATTGTGTAGATTTAGTAGAAGCAATAGCATAGGCTGGGCTGTTGTATCCCAAAGGCGACATGCCATCAACCTTCTACACCGGGCATAATTCCGAGAGGGGCGCGAATCGTCTTAAGAGAGCGACCTAGTCCGCGCCTCACCTAACCGAAATTACTTTATTTCTTTTCTTTGACTTTTGTTTTGCAAGTTGATCGTGCATATCAAGTTCTAAAGGAACAATAGAAGGAAGCCCCGTCACTCTGAATTCCAATGGGAGGGAAATCTCTGAAAATCGTCAAATTGATAAGAATAGTCGATTTCAAAACCTAGGAGTTACCCATCTTCTCTGGAGAAAAACCTAGGGAGTGGTTTCGGAAATGTCTAAAGTATTTTCAACTCTTCCAAGTCCCAGAGTTCCAATGGTTAGATATCGTGGAACTTCATCTGGATCGCAAGGCGAAAATTTGGTTCCAAGGGTTCAAGCAAGGGAAGAAGGAAATTTCTTGGGTAATTTTCGAAGACGAGTTGTGTCATAGATTTGGTGATGCAAGGCAAAGAGATTTGGTGGAAGAATTCAATAAACTAGTGCAAACAGGTTCTGTGATGGAATGTCAAGAATGATTTGAAGAATTGCAAATTGCAAAATCTAGTCAGGATAAGGGTTCCGAGACTAGTAGAATCATACTTCATTTCTTGTTTCATAAGTGGTCTAAATGATGAGATACAAGCCTCAGTTAAAGCCCATAGCCCCACCACTTTGATGGATGCTTTTGAGAAAGCTAGGCTGAACGTGAAGATGATTGAAGCACTGTTCAAGAAGCAAAAAACCAACTCCAAAGGTAATCTCCCACCTCCTTTTAAAAAACTTGTGTTGCATTCACCTGCGGAAAGAAGCAAGAAAGCTTTTCCCCTGCATCAAATCCCAGTTCATTCAAGAAGATTTCTCCGACTGAATGTAGAGATAAATATGGATTAAATGTGGAGATAAATATGGAATAGGGCATGTATGCAAGGATAAAGAGACACATATGTTATTAGTTGATGATGAAGGTGAAGACGTTTTGGGTGAGGAGGTGATTGAATATCAAGGAAAAAAATGTAAAGGAAGTAGAATTTTCACTGCATTCTATGATAGGTGAGGTTATATAGAGAACTATAAGAATGACAGGGGGAAGTTGAAGGCAAGAAGATTAGTATTCTGATTGATGGGGGTAGTTCACACACTTTCATTAACCCCTCTGCTATTGGACATTGCCTGCACTTAGTACATAAGATCAAGCCATTCTACGTTAGAGTGGTCAGTGGACAATTACTGCAGTGTAGTGAATATATCCCTAGAATGAGGTGGAGATTACAAGGCCATAATTTTACTCATAATGTTTTGGTATTACCAGTACAGCCTTATGATATGGTGGTTGGAGTGGATTGGATGGGGTTGTACAACCCCTTGACCATGGATTTCCGGACTTTACAAGTGTCCTTTGACAAGAAGGGTCAAGTGTTCAAGTTGCAAGGAGAATCGGGTAATACAATAATGATTAAACAAGGGAAAATAGCCCATAAGAAGATCAACAGGAGAAAGCTACAACTACAGCTGATTTCTGCCATTAGGATGTCCTCATTGGAGCAGGTAAAGCAATCACTCCCTGATTCTATCAATGCCTTAATAAATATGAGGATGTATTTGGAGAGCCTAAGCAATTAACTCCTCTCCAAACCTTGTGATCACACCATACCTGCATACAGATATCCCCATTTACAATAGAATGAAATAGAGAAACAAGTCACAAATATGTTACAGAGTGGAATCATTCAAGAGAGCCATAGCCCTTTTGCTTCACCAGTTCTTTTAGTAAAAAAAAAAGGATGGAATGTGGAGATTTTGTATAGACTATAGGAAGCTCAATGACATCACCATAAAAAACAAATTTCCCATCCCTATAATAGATGACCTACTTGATGAGCTTAAGGGTGCAAAATATTTCTCCAAAATAGACTTGAGGTCTTATTACTTCCAAATTAGAATGTCCCCTTTAGATATCCATAAAACAGCCTTCAAAACACATTTGGGGTTATATAAATTTTTGGTGATGCCTTTTGGCCTCACCAACACTCTAGCCACCTTTCAATACCTCATGAACTCTATTTTTCACCTTTCCTCAGAAAATTTGTACTGGTGTTCTTTGATAATATCCTGATATATAGCGCTGACCTTGATTCACATATACAGCACCTTGACACTATCCTATCTACCCTCAAGAAGCATACCCTGTTTGCCAAACTCTCCAAGTGCTCCTTTTTGTCAAAATCAGATTGAGTATTTATGGCATATAGTAACAGGAGAATGAGTGAAAGTAGATCCTGCAAAAATTGAGTGCATGATTAAATGGCCTACTCTCACTACAGCCAAGTCCTTAAGAGAATTTCTGGGATTAACGGGTATTATAGAAGATTTGTCAAAAGATATGGATTGATAGCAAAACCACTTATTGATCTCTTAAAAAAGGATTGCTTGAATGGAATGTAGCAGTAGAACTTGCTTTCAATCAACTCAAATCAATAATGTGCAAAACTCCAATATTGGCACTTCCTGATTTTAGTAAGCCTTTTGTGTTAGAAACGGATGCAAGCCACAAAACTTTGGGCGCAGTCTTGATGCAGGGTGGCAGACCATTAGGCTTTTTGAGTCAAGCTTTAGGACCTAAGAATCAAGGCCTGTCCATTTATGAAAAAGAATTACTGTCACTTATCACAGCAGTACAGAAATGGAGACACTACTTACTTGGGGCTCATTTCATCATCAAAATATATCATGAAAGTTTAAACTAGTTGCTGGATCAGAAGATATCTACACTTCTTCAGCAAAAATGGTTAACCAAACTCCTTGGTTTAGACTACGAAATTCAATTCACAAGGGGGAAAGAAACTGTGGTAGTAGATGCTCTTTCAAGGAGAATAGAGGAGCCTCTAGAGGAGGAGGGGAACACTAAATGCTTCTCTATCTCAATAGTTAAACCAGCTTGGTTAAAAGAGGTTTCTAGCAACTATGAGAAGGACCCAAAAGTTAAGGAGTTACTGCGAAACTTAGCTACACAGGTTGCCAACATTCCCGAGTTTTCTTATGATCAAGGGATTATTAGGTAGAAAGGGAGGATTTATATTGGAAGAGGAAACAATGCTAAATTAAGGCACAAACTAGTGAAATGCATGCATGAATCACCTATGGGAGGATATCCTACGCTAGATTCATCTTTGTGTGATAATTCACTACATTTTCATGCATATTTTCATTTTTAAGGATCTTTTCTCATTTGCATGATATTCCCTATTATATTATCCCCTATCCTCTATATGTGTTAATCATATCACTTAGAATTGCACTTCATTTAAGAAATTGTATGATAAGTAGGTTCATTTGCTTGTTCATATTAGAGGAATTATTTTTTCAAACATGAAAAATGGGTGATTATAACTTTTTAGTTTAAATACCCCATTAATCCCTATATAAGAAAATTATGTCACGAGTTTTTGCCTCCCGTACCCTTTATGTTGCATTCCCTTTTTCTTTGATCACTTATATCTATGTATATAATTTAATTTCTTTTCTTTTCTTTTCTTTTAATTTCATCATTTGCATATTCGTGACACTTTCAAGGAATTATTTTGGCCTTCGCAATTAATGCGATTGGTTCAATTAAACCCCTTGAATGAACATTTTGCCCCTTTCGATATTTTTTATTTGCATCCATGTAGGAAACATCCAAACATGATAAAATTAAGGGTTAGATTAGGAAAATTTTAACTAAATCTCACAACTAGCTTAGATTAGATTGAAAGGGTGCCTTAGATTTGAGTTAATCGAACCTTTACCTTCCCTTTCTTCAACCGTGACTCCCGAACCCATTTTCTTTTATTTTTCAAAGACCTGGAGTTGTCAAAAAGGGGTTTTATTTGATTTTATTTTTGTCAAAAAATATTTTTGGGTGACTTGGTACACCAAAACTCAATACCAAATGGCGACTCCTATTTTTTCTTAAAAATCCTTTTAGACTAAATTTTGGACCCAAATTGTCGCATTTTTTTTAAGTCCCATTCTAGGTCCTTTTCATTTATTTTAAAAATAAAACCACATCCCTTGTAAACACCATCTTTTATAAACACCTTATTTCTTTTTCATCGCAAAAAATGGGGCGCGACAACTTGGCGACTCCACTGGGGAATCTAAAGAGTCCAAGCATTTGGTTTAGTTGTCTTTTCTTTTTTTTAACCCTTTTTATTTATCATATTTGGATGATATAGATTGCATTTTTTTAGGATGTTTTGCATTTCACCCTCGTATTCGTTCATCGTTCCTCGTGTATGTGATGAATGATTTATTTATTTACTTATTTGTATCGCGCTTTGCATTTGGGGTGGGGAATTTTACCCTAGAGTCTCGCATTGGTTTTCGATCCCTCCCCTCCAAACCGAGCACTAGCATACGTGCATACGTTTTATTTTTTATCCCTTATTTATTTTTCTTTTAGTGGCTTGTCACGCCACTCTTCCCTATTAGGATTAGGCGACCCACTTGGACATGTGATCGCGACACGACGTGTGCGTAGTATGATCCGAGGGGTCACTCAATCTTCCATTTTAAGTTTTGGGTTGATAGCCTTTAGCTTTTAGTCGAAAATTGAGGATTTAGGATCGATTCACTTGGACATGTGGTCGTGGCACGACGTGCACGTAGCAAGGTCTGGGGGATCACTCGAGCCACAGACCAAGGGCTTTGGAATTGAGGACCCTTCGCCCTTTTGTCTGAAGGTTTGGGAACCTGAAACTTTATTGAGTCTAGATGCATTAGTGAGTTCAGCCTCATGCATCCATTTAGAAATCACCTAAGGTAGAGTCTGTCTTACCCTATTAGGGACACTATTCACGAGGGGAGGGATCTCACCCCTCTTTTCCTTTTATTGTTTTATCTCTGTGTATTATTTTGCTACAATGTGTTATGTGTATTTATCTGATTGAACTAATTTTTTTTTGTTTTTGTCTCCATTGCACTCATAAGCCCTAGAAAATAAGATTCCTGGTATGGTACTCTCTAGGAGCCTATCCTATTTGATGTGACAAATTTGAATTGAATGCATTGCGTTTGCAGCATGCATACATTTCATTTTAGACTCACTCCGGCATACAAAAAGGGATTCCTTTAGGTCACATTTCATTTGTGGTATTGCATATTTATTCGCTTTGATAAACTGGCATCATGCGTCCACCTTAGAAGGGAATGCCATTTAGGGAATCCCGTGTTAGGAATAAACCGCCCTATGTTTCAGATATATAATCCAATGAGACTTGCACGATTATATTTTTTGTATCATCCAAAGGGGTAGTGCACAAGGTAAGGTAGGATCGGGCCTTTCCACGATGATGACATTGAGAATGATGGAACAACTTTTACACATTAGAATATGAGCATCTAATAATCATCTTTTGACCATTTTATCAGAATCAATAAAAATTCCTTGCATAAAGGACATTAAATTGATGAAATTTATAAATAATTCTTCATTATTGAAATGATAAATATATCGAGGCCAAATTTCGATTTTAAAAGGCTCATAAACTAATGCATTGTAACAAATTTCATGAGTTTTGAAACTACAAATGGGGGAGCAATTCAATCAATTTTTGAATAAATCGTCAATTCTATCCAATCCATTTGACTAGTTTATTCACTTTTAGGACAAACCAACCAATTTTGAATAAATTCTCAATCTCATTCAATCCATTTGATCTGTTCATTCACTTTTAGGATAATTCAGCTAATTTTGAATAAATCATCAATTCCATCCAATTCGTTATTCTTTTTTGGGACAATTCAGTCAATTTTTTAATAAATCTTCAATTTCATCCAATTCATTTGATCAGTTTTATTCATTTTTAGGATAATTCAGTCAATTTTTGAACTAATCATCAAGTTCATTCGATTCATTTAACCCGTTTATTATCTTTTAAAGTTTCGATCTATGGTTCACCGAAAGAAATTAGTCGAGACATTTTAATTCTTTCAAAAAATAAGTTTTTCACACTAAATTGATTTTTAATATCACTTTATGTGTCAATCAAAGCAATCAATCCATTCAAACTTTGTTCTCATTTTGTTGGGACAAATTGTCTCTTGTCACTCCAATTCGTCAAATTTTTTAAAATTGTCTTTTATTCAAATTTCAATAAGTCGATCGGATCCGTCAGGTATTGTATGGTGCCTACCCCTGAGAATTACATTTTTCATGCTAGGCCTACTCTTGGCATAAAAGGGCTCCCCCATAGGACATGCATACAGATTTCACAGTTTTGCTTACTAATTTTGGATATTTTTCTTTTATTTTTTTCCCTTCTCCACATTTTATAAAAGATATTTCAATTGGATAAGAAAAAAATATTTTTCCTATATCTGATAGCATTTTTGTTTTAGAAGTTTTGAAAATTACAAATGTTACTTGATTCTTGGGCAGATCCTACAATGTAAAAAAAAATAAAAAATGAAAAACTCATCTGAAAATGCTTGTCTAAAGCATCTCAAAAATCTCTTGATTCATTGTTTCTAATACATTTCGACTCAAAAGATAGAAAGAGAAAGTGTATATATATTTGAAAGTGTATTCTTTTGAGATTTTTCTCATATGTATTATATTTGAGTTAAAAAAAAATTTTCAAACATTTGAATAATAAAATTTTTATTTATACAATTATTGTTTTGTATATATTCATTCTTTATCTGCTCATTAGGAGATTTCATGATGAATTCTAAGAAATAAGGCTAAATTGAGATTTTTCGATCTCTTGTTTGAAAATTCATGAGTATATGTTCAATTCCCAAAAATTTTTGTATACACTAAATTTGCGGTCTGAACTATTCAATGAGAGTAGTAGAAAACAAAAGGGGTCAATCAAATTTGATAGTTTGTCATAAAAGATCAACCCTGACACTTTTTTTTTTTAATTTTTGTCCACTTCTATTGAACCTCCAAAGTCAGTCGCATTGGTTGACTAGCTTCAAAGTGAGATAATTTTTATCGTGAAAATGTCCAGTGTGTCTAATCAGATTCAATCAACATCTGAGTGAAAGCAAAAATGTACATTACTTCTTATTTGTTTTAAAAATTTGGAATGATACTTTAGGCTTTCGTTTCTCTATCTATACAGATTTTATCATTTGTTTTTTCATTTGAGACTCTAAAAAAAATAAATAAATAAATAAAGTTTCGTTTTAAATAAAAGTCTCAATGATCGTGACTCTACATGGAAAATTTTTCAAATGTCAAAAGGGGATGGATTCTCCCAATGGGCTGTCCTTTACTTTGGTTGTCATGAGAAATAAGAATGATGCTTTGGCCATCGTTTCTACTATCTAAACACTTTTTATCCTTTGCATCCTTATTTGAACCTAAATTGGTGGTTGATTTCAAAAACACTTATGATCGCACCCCCACACTGGGGAAGAATATTTGAGAATTGAAAAAAAATGGCAAAAATGCTCAAAATTTTTGAAGGGGACATCAAATAAAGAAAAAGAGTGAAAAAAAAGAAGAGAAGAATTACAAGTTGGGGAAATTTGACTCTGTCATTGATATTTTGATCTTCAATTTTGGAAAGAAAGAGGGGCCATCTATACTCCAAAAATTAGGGAGTTTTCAATTCTATCATTGACATTTGGGATCTCAGTATTGGTAAGAAAAAAATGAAAGAAAGAGGGAGAGAGAGAAATAAAGAAAAATGTGAAAAAAAGGAAAAGGAAAAATGATGAAATGAAAAGAAAAAAATGCAAAGACATCCAATGCTGAATTCCCTCTAGTGATTGATATTAAAAAAAAAAAAAAGAAGGGGAGGAGTCAAAATAGGGTCCCAGGATCTAAGTCCAAAACTGGGGCAATTTTTGGAAAGGAATGCGATCTTAAGTGCGTTGTCCTTGAAAATTCTATTTCTTTTAGCTATCGTTGTCAAGCCACATTACAAACTCATAAAGTCATTGCTGACTTATCTTTCATGACAATTTGAAGTGAAAATCTTGCCTCTAAGGAACCTACCATTCACTCGTGATCATAAGGCCATAACTTGTTTTCATATGTTTGGCTATCGTTTCTACCCATACATTATAAGCCTATAGAGCTTATATGTTGACTAAGTTTTTTCAAGAAATAAGAGTAATAAACTATTTGCTTTCACAAAAATGTGATATTGAATGGGTTAGACACAATTTGGCCACAAGCAAGACAGATTCTGACATACCATCTCCCTGAGCCACCTCAAAATCATGAATAATACCCATTTGGTTGGTTCTAAAATATGAACTAACAAGAAAGGGACCCCTTTTCCCTCAACACCGATCCCAAAATGAGGAAGAGATCTTTTACAATTTGGTCTTGTTTTGAGATATTTATCATGGAGTCTTCAACATGACATTTAAAGTTTTTTGTGAAAAAAATGCATTTTTCATTTGTACATCAACTCACATTGCACGTTAGTTTTCTAAATTTTGAAATTTTTTTTTCTAGTTTTACCTAAATAAATGGAGAATCACTCGAATAAAATTTTATAATATGCCCAAATTGGGGCAAATTTTTTGTAATATATTTGCGAGATTTTGTCAAATAGGTTCAAATTGAGGCAAAATTTTACAATGCATTTGTAGGGTATGTCCAAGATCAAGTATATATTTTTTAAATCTTGATAAGTCAATATTTTGTATGAGTCTTAATTGTTATATCATTGCAAAAAAAAAAGAAAAAGAAAAAGAATTCTAAAAAAAATTCAAGCGTTTTGCAAAATCCCCCATTGTGCAGGTGTTTATGGTTAAGATCGAGAAAAAGCGCAACTCAAAACTTGCAAGTTTGGAGGTCAATCACGAAATAAAGGGGGCAATAATACTGCCTTGCAAAGTGGAGGATCGGCTATTTATTCAAAAGGAGTACATACTTCAGCAGTCAACTTGAAAGAAAAAAAAAGAATAAAAGAGAAAAGAAAAGGGGGAATAAAAAAAAAAGAGAAAAGAAAAAGGGGAAGAGAAAAAAAAAAAGAAAAGCAAAAAAAGGATAGAGTTCTTTCTTCAATTTTGTAAATTTTTGCTATTGAACTTTGAGAGCATTTCACTTGGAGCTTATATTTCTAAGTTGGGGCAACACCTTATGCTACAAATGGAAATAATAATACCTGCCAAATTGAGATCCCGTCCTTGCACATTTTGACAAAGACTCAGGTAGAAAAAATTAAATGGATCAAGGAGTACAATGAGCTGATGTCTCCAATGGATGAAAAAGAGGTTGAATGTTATTTGTCATAGACAATACTAGCAACAAAGGATGATTCATTGTTTATGACAAGAAAGACAAATTCGCTTATTTGAAGTAAGGGATAAAGTTTTGAAGCAAATTCTTCCGATTCAAGAAGAAGTTAAAGAAAAGTTTGCTCCAACTTGACAAGGACCATTTATTGTTCAAAGAGTGCTATCCGAAGGAATGCCCATTCTCATAGAACTGGATAGACAGGTTTTTCCTCTGCCAATCAATTCCGATATGTGTAAGAAATTCTTTATCTGATTATGTGATTTTTCTTTTTGAGATACCATTTAGGGCGGATTAAAGGCGGGCCTTTTTCTTTTCTCTTTGAACATCTTACCCCTAGTTTTCTCCTTTGAATCTCCAAAATAATTTAATCATTCATTTGATAGCCTTCTAAAGATTGCAAACCCCACAATGGGACAAATTTTACCTCCTATTTGTCATATAAAAAACACGAAAAGAAAAAGAAAAAAGGAAAAAAGATTCAAAAGCCAAACTGGGGCAATTTTTTCAGTTTTAATACCCTCATACTGGGGCAAATGTTGATAGAACACGGTCTTAGGATTTTTGAAACCTCTTTGAAGATTTACTTTCAAACCTTAACATTTCTTCCACACCCCATCTGACCCCATCATAAAAATCATAAAGTCCCGATCTCTGCCTTAGAAGTATTTCACATAAAAATCACTTAATTAAATGGCAAATGATGTCAATACACCTTTACCATTTTTGCATGGAAAGGATTGTCGCACTGATACCATAATTTCTTAAAACGCATTTTCGAATTGATAAAGGTTGTCGACAAGATTTGTTCATTGAGTGAAAACTCGAAAGGGCATCTTTAAAAAAAAAACAAAAAACAAAAAACAAAAACAAAAACAAAAAAGAAGGAAGAAAAAAAAGAGAAAAGAAAAATGAAAAAAAAGAGAAAGAGAAAAAGAAAAAAAAAAGAAATGAAAAAATAGAAAAAAAACAGAGAAAGAGAAAAAAGAAAAAAAGAAGAGAGGGAGAGAAAAAAAAAAGAAGAAAAAGGAAAAGAAAATGGGGGGTGACCTTAAGGAAAATCCGAAATGCTAAGGTCATCAATGTAAGGTTTTGGAGCACAAGAGAATCATGAACGAAAAGCAGAGTGTTGTAACTTGAAACGGGCATTCCTTCAAATCTGGTCATTAGAAAGAGTTGATTTGTGATACAAAGGAAAGTATGGCCGACTGATGCTAGAAAATTAAGAAGATTCAACACAAGTTGCAGCACAAATTCTTAGGGAGCAGTTTTGACATCAAAAGATCATGCTTGCATGGTTCTCAATGCAAAAGGAATCACAAGGAATCACATGGGTAGTGGCATTATGTGCTCACTCTTTCTGCCTTCTCGAAAGCATGAAAAATATGGCATTTGTTAAACATGATTTGCACTGGAGCAAATATCAAAAGGAGTGAGCTCCAATTTTGGTAATGCATTCTAAATCGGCTTTGTGAAAAAAAGTCTTTTAAAATCGAGAGGATAGTGACATATGTATGTACCTCTCAAATCTGTTGAAGGGAGAATTGTCATTGGTATTTTTCTAGTTTTAAAATTCGTCATATTTGACTTTTTCGAAAAAAAGAAAAAGAAAAAAGTGTGTTTCTTTCATTTCTTCTAAAGTTTCAAAAAAAAAAAAAAGATTGCAAATCCACCAACTCGAGCAACGTGCATTTTATTCTTTCAGTTTGATAGTATAGGACTTGCGTTTTATTTCTTTCATTATTTAATTGGGTTCGGGTCTATCCCACCAATCTGTTATATCAAAAAAAAAAAAATCAAAATCAGAAGATCAAATTTAAATTTCTGTTGGTGAGTCTCAGCGTCCACCGTGCACCCTTCTATCTCCCTTTCTTGACAGATCAGAAGATCAAATTCCTGTTGATGAGTCTCATCGTCTACCGCGCACCCTTCTATCTCCCTTTCTTGACAGATCAGAAGATCAAATTTAAATTCCTGTTGGTCAGTCTCAGCGTCCACCGCGTACCCTTCTACCTCCCATTCTTGACAATTTAATTTCCTGTTGGTGAGTTTCAACGTCCACCGCGCACCCTTCTATCTCCCCTTCTTGACAATTTAATTTCCTGTTAGAGCGTAATCGCGTCCCTCCGCGCATCTTTTTCTAAAAGACAAATTTAATTTTCTGTTGGTGAGTCTCAGCGTCTACCGCGCACCCTTCTACCTCCCCTTCTTGACAAATTTTATTTCCTGTTGGTGAGTCTCAGCGTCCACCGCGCACCGTTCTATCTCCCCTTCTTGACAATTTAATTTCCTGTTGGAGTGTAATCGCATCCTTCCGCGCATTTTTTTCTAAAAGGCAAATTTAATTTTCTATTGGTGAGTTTCAGCGTCCACCGCGCACCCTTCTACCTCCCATTCTTGACAATTTAATTTCCTGTTGGTGAGTCTCAGCGTCCACCGCGCACCCTTCTATCTTCACCCTGTTGGTGAGTCTCAGCGTCCACCGCGCACCCTTCTACCTCCCATTCTTGACAATTTAATTTCCTGTTGGAGCGTAATCGCGTCCCTCCGCGCATCTTTTTCTAAAAGACAAATTTAATTTCTGTTGGTGAGTCTCAGCGTCCACCGCGCACCCTTCTATCTCCCCTTCTTGACAAATTTAATTTCCTGTTGGTGAGTCTCAGCGTCCACCGCGCACCCTTCTATCCCCCTTCTTGACAATTTAATTTTTTGTTGGAGCGTAATCGCGTCCCTCCGCGCATCTTTTTCTAAAAGACAAATTTAATTTTTTGTTGGTGAGTCTCAGCGTTCACCGCGCACCCTTCTATCCCCCTTCTTGGAGCGTAACTGCATCCCTCCGCGCATCTTTTTCTAGTTATGACAAGTTACTTTTCTTGACTGTTTTGATTAATAATTGTGCTTTCTCATTCATTTTGTGTTTCATGTTTAGAAGTTCTAAGAGCTCAGACTTTTTCGACTTTGCAAAGATCACAAATAGTCAATGCACTTGTTTCATTGTGGTTTACTTGCATTCAAATTACGTTTGATTTGATTCCCATGGTGGGATACGTAGGCAACTCTACATGAGTTCGGTCACATTTTCTGCAATGTCCAATAATTTCAACCAAGTGTTGGCTTGTTTATTTTAGCTCAGGTGCAGTTAGAAGAGACAGGTAAGCAATTTGGTGCCTACGTCTTTGTCTTGAATTTCTTTGAAACTCTAGACAAAGAGGGGCAAGTTGTAGATACCAAATTTTTGTCAATTTTCAATGTTTTCTTGAATTTTTTATATTTAATGAATTATTTATTTTCTTGCATTTTAATGTGCATTTTTCTCATTTTTTGCAGGTTTGTTTAAAAAAAAAAAAAGAGAAGAAGAAGAAAAAGAAAAAAAGAAAGAAAACAAAAACAAAATGAAAAAAAAAACAACAAAAACTAAAACAAAGAGAGAAAACTAAAAAATCAAGAAATCATTTTCATCATTTCCCCACCAAAACAACTATTAACCCATTTCACACTCAATTGCCATGCACCTATCTTTTCATTAGCTAAGAAAATCATCATTTTGACCGAGGAAACACACAAACTCCACTTTTTGGGGCTAAAAATACACTCTCTCGGCTCTCTCTTGAGGGGGGGGGGAACTCATCAGACAAGCCAAAAAAAGAAAAAGCTCTCCAATTTTTTTTCTCTTCTAAAAAACACATCTCTCGGCTCTCTCTCTCACAGAAAAAAAAAACACTCCTCCCTCTTTCCCTCTCTCGGCTTGGAACGCAGAAGAGAAACACGAAAGAAGAAGAAAATTTCCCTCGGCCTTTCCTCTTTCCCAATATTTTCCCAACACACTCACAGGCATCAGAAAAACTTCAGCCAAGGCAATTCCACTTTCATTGAGGTATTTTACAGTTTTTTTTTAAGACATATGAGATACATTTTGGTTTTAATTTATCTTGCTTTTGCTGATTTTTATTGTTGTTGTTGTATTGCTGAAATTTGGGAAATGGCATGAACTAGATTGAGGAAAAGAAAATGTTTTTTTATGTATGCATGTTAACTGTTTGAAAAAATGCCAAAAATGAAAAAAAAGGAATTTTAGGGGGCTGTTTTGCTTTATTTTAGCCCTTTTATGTTGTTTTCTTGTCAAATAAAAATCATAGTTGTATTGTAGAAGTTACAAGGAGTGTTGTAGTATATTTTTTATAATTTTTAGTGAAAGATATGGTGATTTGAAAAAAATAAAAACTGGTCTGTCTTTTGGCATTTTGGACACTTTCGAATCATCTTTTGTAAAAACTAATTTCGGAAATGGAATCTACGCGAAAAATGGAGTGGGGGTGTATTTTGGCAATTTTTTGTGACTGAAAAATTTGCCGGCGGCGCCGCCGGTAGCTGCCATGGCCGCCAGCTGAAGCTTCTTCAGCTGGCCGAAGAAGAAGAAAAAGAAATGGTTTGGGCTAATGTTTTTATTTTCGGGTGGGCTTGTTTTTTTTTAGTTGGGTTTTGGTTTATTTCTTTTGGATTTCGATTTGGGCTAGAAGGTCAGGCCCATGCTTTATTTTTGGTTGGGTTTGAGTGATAGAAGACGGGCTGGCTTGTGTGTTTTGACTTGGACTTTCGGCTGGGCTTAGGTAGCGTCTGGCCCAAATAAATAAAAATGATGGCCCGATGACCTTTTTCTCCCAAATCAGAAACCAAAATTTACACTTTAGCCCCTGATCTTTGGAGTAGTTTCTTCGGCCAGGAACATTTTAAGTTTGTTTCACTTAGGTCCTTAAATTAATTGCACTTTGGTCCTTGAATTTTATCTTTCATTTAATTTTGACCCCCGAAATTTGAAAAAATATAGTTTCTGTCCCCAAAAGTTTTCAATTTTTGCAATTCAGTCCCTGATGAATTTTGACTCTTTTTATTATGATTGTTTCTTTTCTTTAATAGCTAATTATGCTACTTTTGAATATACTTAACTTGTAATTTTTAGATGTTCTTAAATTTCTTTACGTTCGACATATTAATGTGAATTTAGTATTTTTGTTATTATTATTTTTCAATTAAATTGGTGCCATGATTCTTTTGTTCATTTTGAGTATAAATAGGGCAATTCGACTCCATTTAGCCATCACTTCAAAAGGGAGGTACCCCTATTATTATTTAAGAGTCAATTACGTGCTTTTATGTGCTCATACGTGCTCTTATGTGTCTATACATTTTTATATGTTTTGTTATTTATTTGATTTAGATGTTTATTCCAATTCTCTTTTTTTTTTTTAGTTAATTCTTATAATTATTTGAGAGGCATTTAATTGCCTAAAAAATGTAATAGATAGGATAATTAGATTTGTTTTATTTTATTTCCCTTTTTAGATTGTAGTTAGGCGCTCCCCGATGTAATAGGTAGGTTGTGTGTTTATGTGGCTTATGTGTTACGTGCCTTACCCGCTTTCTTTAAGATTTTTGCATCTAAATATTATGCTTATGTGTTACGTGTTACGTGCTCTTATGTGTTTATTTGTTTTAATTTATGCCTACTTGTCTTATTATGTATTAAAATGCATGACGTCACTACACTAGTCCAATGCTAGTTGTGGTTTTTCCCCTCCGTTTACTTGCTAGTCCAACGCTAGTAAGGATTTTTAAAAATGGGTTAGTCCAATGCTAGACCCTTTAGGCCGTCCTGCGCTAGATTCATCTTTGTGTGATAATTCACTACATTTTCATGCATATTTTCATTTTTAAGGATCTTTTCTCATTTGCATGATATTCCCTATTATATTATCCCCTATCCTCTATATGTGTTAATCATATCACTTAGAATTGCACTTCATTTAAGAAATTGTATGATAAGTAGGTTCATTTGCTTGTTCATATTAGGGGAATTATTTTTTCAAACATGGAAAATGGGTGATTATAACTTTTTAGTTTAAATACCCCATTAATCCCTATATAAGAAAATTATGTCACGAGTTTTTGCCTCCCGTACTCTTTATGTTGCATTCCCTTTTTCTTTGATCACTTATATCTATGTATATAATTTAATTTCTTTTCTTTTCTTTTCTTTTAATTTCATTATTTGCATATTCGTGACACTTCCAAGGAATTATTTTGGCTTTCGCAATTAATGCGATTGGTTCAATTAAACCCTTGAATGAACATTTTGCCCCTTTCGATATTTTTTATTTGCATCCATGTAGGAAACATCCAAACATGATAAAATTAAGGGTTAGATTAGGAAAATTTTAACTAAATCTCGCAACTAGCTTAGACTAGGTTGAAAGGGTGCCTTAGGTTTGAGTTAATCGAACATTTGCCTTCCCTTTCTTCAACCGTGACTCCCGAACCCATTTTCTTTTGTTTTTCAAAGACCTGGAGTTGTCAAAAAGGGGTTTTATTTGATTTTATTTTTGTCAAAAAATATTTTTGGGTGACTTGGTACACCAAAACTCAATACCAAATGGCGACTCCTATTTTTTCTTAAAAATCCTTTTAGACTAAATTTTGGACCCAAATTGTCGCATTTTTTTTAAGTCCCATTCTAGGTCCTTTTCATTTATTTTAAAAATAAAACCACATCCCTTGTAAACACCATCTTTTATAAACACCTTATTTCTTTTTCATCGCAAAAAATGGGGCGCGACAATTGTGACATAAGCAAAAGAAGCAAAAGTGAGAACTGCAAGTATCCAGGCTTACTATAGCCTCTACCAATCCCATAACAGGCTTGACAACATATGTCATTGGACTTTATAGAAGGGTTACCTAAATCTACTGGTTCAGATGTTATTTTGGTTGTAGTGGACAGGTTCACAAAATATGCACACTTCATGGCTATAACCTCATAGTATTTTGCTAGATCAGTGGCTCAACTCTAATTTGATAATGTGTATAATTTGCATGGCCTTCCCTCAAGTATTGTTTCTCATAGCAACAAGGTTTTCACTCGCAATTTCTGACAAGAATTATTTGAGAAGTTGGGCACTCAGCTACACCTTTCCACTGCTTATATCACCCACAAACTGATGGACAAACAGAGAGGCTCAATAGATGCCTGGAAACCTATCTCAGAGATGAATAACTTTTTGTAAGTAGTATAGACACCATGCATAGTACCTGATGTAATCAATCTTGCCCTTTGTACAGCTTACTGTTCTACTTAAAGTTAGCCTTTTGCTAAGAAAAATTTGCTTAACCACTCCAATAATTAGGCCTAATTTAACACCACGATCATGACCAACTTTCCAAAAAAACAATAATGATGATATATAACAAAGTATTTTCCTAACGAGAATAGTCACTCGTTAACACGCTTAAGTGAGACTCAACATATAATGTGAATATACATACTATTATCTTTCCTTAAATTTGAACGCTGTATCTATTCAATTTTACTTTTTTTTTTAAAAAAAATTTAACACATAAACTATATTTTATGAGTATCCATTGAACACTTGTTAGATAATAATGGCGTGTATATGACATTTATTTCATTGAGTAGCATCATCCCATGCTCAAGATTTAGAGATCTTGAATTCAAATCTCCCTTTTTCTCCACGCTTTTTTAAAGTCCGCCTCTTCCATATTAGGGGAAAAAACAGTAACTTCATCCCAAAGAGCCAATTTCTGAGACAAAATTTTGTTATTTCTCCCTAATTCTTTGATCATTAATGAACCAGTTAATATACATCCACAATTACCTTATAGGAAAGCTTTCAAAAAGAACTTTTCTTTTGAAAAAACTAATTAAGAAAATACTTCCTTGCAGACGAACTACATAATACTGCATTCTACCCAGCCTAGTAGGAAAGTTTAATGTATATAGCCCAAGTTTGAATTTCAGCGAGTTCATGGAGTGCTAGTATGGACTCGACGACCTTTTACATACTAACGTTGTCTAAATGGTACTGAAACGTACGGTGTGCATATACAACCAATAATATTCACTCTTGAATGTGTCAATGCTCAAGAGAGGTGTTGCCTACAGAAGAAAATGCCTAAATTTAGACTTCAGAAAAAAATAATCCAAATCAAGTCACGCCTTAATATGATGCCTATATGTATGAGTTTGACTAGGGTATGATTTCAACTTCTCGTGTTTTTTATTAAAACCTTTTTCAAATGCTATTAAGGTTTTGTTTTTGGATTAACAATTATTTACCGGAAACAAATATTTACTTTGGTTAGATTTTTGTTTGCATTAACAATTATGAAAATTACATAAGGGTTTTTTTTTTTTTTTACTATACCATGCCTTCTTCTTATTCTTCTTAATTTGCACTTTTATTGTTTGTTTATAGATGCTACCATAATTATTCAGCTATGTATGTTCTTTTTTTTTTTTTTTTTGTCAAAAGGTATGTATGTTCTTTTAATTGCGACCAATCTGACCAAATGAATCATATTGTCCCAAGGACAACGTCAAACTTAGGGGATTTGATCTGATTAAAGGGGAATCAAGAAACACAGTACCAAATTTGTTTTTGTGGAAGTGATATTCTATGGGTAAATTGATAGAAACAAAGAAACAAGTTCTTCCATCCGTGCTTGCTTCCAAATTTAGGTTGGGGCCACCAGCCGGCCTAGCAATTGCAACCGAATAAGCCGAACAACTTGAAAACAAAACAAACAAAAAAACCAATGAAACTAACCTTGAAGAACTCGACCCAAATGAGAAAAGCCCTTCACTTGCCTACATCTTAATTGTACTATTACGTAAGTTTCAATTGCCAAATTTGCGCATGCAAAAATTTTCAATCTTGTTCTCTAATTTTTTGGGGTACTAGAGTCTTATGTACTAGAAAAAGGAATGAAAGATGAAGGCATTGGGAATCTTATGAGAGATTGATGTTTCCAGTTTTCTGGACTGCAAAGAGTATTAAAATTTTGAAGTTTTTGACATTATATATATTGTGCTGCCAAAATGTTCGTGCACATTTAATACCTTGTGATGCGCTAATTAGAGTTTTGCTTGGTAAACAAGAGCGTTAATGGTATTCAAACTGTCTCAAATTTTAAAAGAATTGATCTTCTATACATTGATAGTGTATATATTGTCAGTACTGAATGAATATAAGATTTACTAACACTGACTATATATACATTCACAGTATATATAAGATTTACTCATTTTAAAATATGGCATCATACTCTTTTTAACTAACTTTAGTTTAAGTTTAATTAATTTAGGTTCCGACAAAAATAACCTTTTTTTAGTGCATTTGGAACATTAACATAGGCAATGTAACAGGCAATTCCTCTTGCAGCATGACGAGTAAGAAAGTTCAGAAAAAAGAAACAAAATTATCATAGTACCTTTGCTGTAAAAACTACAAACATTTGTAGAACAAAAGCCTTGCACCAGCAAAATCAAGTACTTCATGAGTACCTTTTGTTTATTGAAAGGCGTTGATGGTATTACAATGAATTGGCAGACAAAGTAAACAAGAATTGGTTTCAAATCGTGATTGTATATCACTTTTCTTTAAACTTTATTTATCCTGTATAACGTGCAATAAATTTGGACAAATATCCTTTTAGATAACATGAAATTTGTTTGTCTTAAACTCTTGCACAAAATAAGACAAACCCTTTTGAACTAAGAAGTGCTTTTGAGAGAATTCAAAATAGTAAGAAAGTGATTTTTTTTTTTTTTTGCAGTAAAGCACTCTCTACTTAACCTCTTTATATAGGAAAAATTGTTTAAGAAAAAATGAACATAATAAATACTTGTATGAATATATTCAAGGTATTGTGTACAAATTCATGTATTTAAATTCATGCATCACATAATTCTATGATCAAATATATGAATCTATCCTTACATTCAAGGATCCCCACATACATGAATATATTCATGAATAAATATACATTTATCACAATATATGTACATCTTAAAATCATTTGATTCATAATACAATACATGTATGTACATCCTAGAATCACTAAATAAAAATTTTGAAAATTTCCAACAAAAGGAAATTTTAGTTACATATCATTTTATTTATTATTTTTGGTCTATTATTTTATCATTTTTAATTTCCAAAATCAAGTACTTCATGAGTACCTTTTGTTTATTGAAAGGCGTTGATGGTATTACAATGAACTGGCAGACAAAGTAATAAGAATTGGTTTCAAATCGTGACTGTACATCACTTTTCTTTAAACTTTATTTATCCTATATAACGTGCAATAAACTTGGACAAATATCCTTTTAGATAAGATGAAATTTGTTTGTCTTAAACTCTTGCACAAAATAAGACAAACCCTTTTGAACTAAGAAGTGCTTTTGAGAGAATTCAAAATAGTAAGAAAGTGATTTTTTTTTTTTTTGGCAGTAAAGCACTCTCTACTTAACCTCTTTATATAGGAGAAATTGTTTAAGAAACAAATGAACATAATAAATACTTGTATGAATATATTCAAGGTATTGTGTACAAATTCATGTACTTAAATTCATGCATCACATAATTCTATGATCAAATATATGAATCTATCCTTACGTTCAAGGATCCCCACATACATGAATATATTCATGAATAAATATACATTTATCACAATATATGTACATCTTAAAATCATTTGATTCATAATACAATACATGTATGTACATCCTAGAATCACTAAATAAAAATTTTGAAAATTTCCAACAAAAGGGAATTTTAGTTACATATCATTTTATTTATTATTTTTGGTCTATTGAAAGAAAGTTTGGCATATTTTTTTTGTTACTTTTACTTCAAAATATTCGTGGCATTACACTTTATTGAGTTTGTATCATTTAAACTTGTTTCACATTGCACATATAGCAGATTAGGCTTGAGTAGTTGTAATTTTGATTTGTCAGACAATTGCCCAACTCTATTTACTCCTTTTACATTTCCCCTAACCAAATATTATTTTCCATCCTAATTCCTGCTTAATTATGTGTTTTATGTCATATTTAGGACAATGAAATCAACATACTAAATTTTTCATTCCATTTTGCCTTCTCAATAAGATTATACCAAGCATTGGAAAAGAAATATACATTTCATTCTGATTTCGGTTACCTAAGTATAGAATGATAAATAATTTTTTGCCCATTCTGACAAGAAAAAAAAAAAATCTTAAGTGGAAAGAACTTTCCATTCTGGACCATTCCTATGTATCAAACAGAGGTAAGTGATTTGTAGTGATTCTAACAAATCGCATGCACTTCAACGGGTGCAAGACTCAAACTCGAACAAGTCAATACACGAATATGTACAACAGTCTATTTATCGTCTCATATTATTAAGTAAAATATAATATTTTGTTTTCCTAAAGCATCGTAAGTTCTTCAAATAACATTTATTGTTAGAAAAATATATTTTCAATTAACACTTAAACACATTTTGTATTTCTAACCCTTTTTATACGACTTATATCACATCCTAAAAAATGCTTCAATAAATTTTATCTAATTGATTGAATTTCCAAATAATTTCCAAGAAAAAAAAAAGATATACATAAACCCAAGAAGATACTAAGAAAGATGGAACTAGACCTAGTAATCATCAAACAAATGGTCTAGTTGACTCTATGCTTCGTAATCTGCCATTTGCAATAAAGGCAACTCATCTCTGTCCTCGAATCCAGAGGACAACTAATTAACTTCCCAGTTTCAGCAGATTAAAATTCCCATTTGCTCAAATCAGGCGTGGAGTTTCCAAGAAACGCGGTTGGGCGAGTGAATGTAGACGTATCCAATTATATTTAAGCAGTGACGACAGCCTTTACCTCATTTGTTAGTGACGTCTGATTAATCCATTGACTACTAATTTTCGTAAAATTTTAGTTCAGTTGGAGTACATAAATTATAATACCTTGTGAAACTTTGGACTTGTCAATGGTGTTCGATTTTTAAAAGATGGAACACATTTTAGGCAAACAAGAAAGGCCGGCATTGATTCAAGAAATTCTTTGTTTAATTAAGTTTTCTTGTTTCACTTGGGAATTGCAGATGGTGAACGGCCAGCCAGACACATCAAATTTATCAAGCATGCATACAAGAAAGAAAAACATATGTAGGAGAAAAATTCAGTTTGAGTAGTTCTATGAATCTTTGAGAGTGGCGATTGAGGTCCCCAACTAAAACAAAAAGCTCGAGTGAGAATATTCATGTTTTCAGTTAAAACCATCTACAGGCAACAAATGAAACGGGGAGCACTTATGTTGTTATTGTTGAGTGAATTAATATTACAGAATTTTGTCTGATCGCATCTTTTTCGATAAAAGATGTAAAGGGCTGTGAAGGAGTGGTGAGAAACGGGGAAAGCTTGACAGTTAGGCACTGAAGAAGATGGTGAAGGCATCAGGGAAGAGGAAGCAGAAGATAAAATGGAGTAAACTGTATACGTTTTCGTGCTTGAATCCTCGCACTACAGATAATGATGCACCAAATCAACAGCTTCTTGGGCAGCCGGGGTTTTCGCGAGTAGTGTTCTGTAATCAGCCTGAGCTGCATAAGATCAAGCCACACAAGTATCCCAGCAATTACGTGTCGACTACTAAGTACAATTTCATGACATTCCTTCCTAGAGCACTTTTCGAGCAATTTCGCAGGGTTGCCAATCTGTATTTTCTGTTAGGAGCAGCATTATCTATTCCCAAGTTGGCTCCTTTTGGTCCTGCAAGTATGATTACACCCCTTGTATTCGTTGTGGGAATCAGTATGCTCAAAGAAGCTATAGAAGATTGGAGTAGATTTTTGCAGGTAGCTACTCTTGCACATTTTTGGATTCTTTTAATTATGCAATCATAATTTGCTTTCTGTTTTTTCCACTTTACTTGCTCAAAAAATCCTAAAAGTTTGACACGTTTCACTTCTTTCTTCGTGCTTCATCGGAATTGCTTTCTTTTAATCAATTTCATGGCCTACTTTTTAAGAAGTGAGTGAACTAGTTGAACATTTGTTACCTAATTGCCAAATGTTTATCCGATATTGTTTTTCTTGTTAAAAGCATTTAAAGAAGCATCTTCTTATTCCCTTAGAAACCAAGATCTCTAATCTGCATTTCATAAAGCTTTGCTGACTAGTATTTTCTTGAAGTTGGATGCATGTCTTCATACTGCCTTAAATCAAATTTCCAGGACATGGATGTGAACTCCCGGAAAGTGAAGGTTCACTCAAGGAATGGTTCTTTTGTTGAAAAGACCTGGAAAGAACTTTCTGTGGGGGATATTGTGAAAGTAAACAAGAACGAATACTTTCCAAGTGATCTCCTCTTGTTGTCTTCTAGCTATGAGGATGGTGTTTGCTACGTTGAGACCATGAACCTTGATGGAGAAACCAATCTGAAACTGAAAAGGAGCTTAGAAGCAACACTTAGTCTGGATGATGATGTGGAATATACAAAGTTCCAAGCCACAATACAATGTGAGGATCCAAATCCAAACCTCTACAGTTTTGTAGGAAATTTGGAGTTTAATAATGGAACATATCCCCTGTCCCCAACCCAAATTCTATTAAGAGACTCAAAACTTCGGAATACAGAATACGTGTATGGAGTAGTGATATTTAGTGGACCAGATGCAAAAGCAGTGAGAAATTCCACCAGATCACCATCGAAAAGGAGCCGCATAGAGAGAAGGCTAGACTATCTTATATATGTTCTTTTTCTGTTATTAGTTATGATGTCAGTAGTAAACTCAATTGGCTCTGCATTGGTCTTAAAATCTGAAGCCGATATGTGGTGGTACCTTCGCTTGCAAGAAAATGCTGATTCACCACTCAATCCATCAAAGCCTGTAACGTCGTTTTTCTTGCAATTTGTAAGGGCCCTCATTTTGTATGGTTACCTGATTCCCATATCACTGTATGTCTCAATTGAAGTTGTCAAAGTTCTACAAGCCATGCTTATCAATAAGGATATGAGGATGTATGATGAATTATCAGGTAAGGCAGTGGAAGCCCGAACATCAAATATAAATGAGGAACTTGGACAGGTTGAGATGATCCTCTCAGACAAAACAGGAACCTTGACTTGTAATCAAATGGAATTTAGGAAGTGTTCCATAGAAGGAATATCTTATGGTGGTGAAATAAATGAAGTTGATCTTGCAGCTTCCAGAAGAATGAATGTTGATGTAGAAAGGTATAGGATCAGCATAGATGGATCAGATTCCACAGGGGAAAGCATTGAGATGTTTGAGTACTCTGTAGCTGAAGCTGATGCAAAGCAAGCTGTTTTAGGTTGTGATCATGCCATAGAGAATTCAGATATTGAACATAGAAGAATTCCTGTATCAGGGAAAGAACCTAATATTAAGGGTTTCAATTTCAGAGATGATCGCCTTATGGACAAAATGTGGATCCACGGGTCAAATGTACATGACATGATAATGTTTTTCAGAGTTATGGCTCTGTGCCATACAGGCATTCCGGTTGAAGATGGTAACAGCAGGAGACTGAAGTATGAAGCAGAGTCCCCTGAAGAAGTTACATTTCTAATAGCAGCGCAAGAGTTTGGATTTAAGTTCTGTCAAAGAACTCAGTCTGTGATGTTTCTTCAAGAGCTCGAACCTTCTTCAGGAATTGAAGTAAAGAGGTGAAATTATGCCTGACATTAATTTTGTCTAATCTTTTCCATTCATATTTCTCTTTTATTGACAATGTTACTCATTTTGCAACGTCTGATTCTTTTTAACAACATGTATATATGCAACTTTCAGGGAGTACAAGCTTTTGAATCTTTTAGAGTTCAACAGTGCAAGGAAAAGAATGTCTGTGATAGTAAGCAACGAGGCTGGGGAGATCTTTCTATTTTGCAAAGGAGCTGACAAGTAAGTGTTGGCTTGAAAAGCAATTAAGGCCAAGAAATCTATGCCACTAGAATTAGTTTTTTCTGGAGATAGTTAAGTTGGTAATCATGTCATTGTGAACTTTCTGCTTAGTCCACTAAATATATCCTTCTGTATTTTGGATGAGGTTCGACAGTGACAGCAGTTTGTTTTAGACGTAAATTTTTTTATGTAATCCAATCATAGACTTGCAGGGTTTCTATCATCTAATTGAGCTGTTTACTGTGGTTGTCAGTATCATCTTTGACAGACTAGCGGACAATGGTAGGATATATCAGCAGGCTACAACGGCTCATCTATCAAATTATGCAGAAGATGGTCTACGCACGATGTTGTTTGCATACAAGAAGATTGAAGTGGTAGAATATGAGAGTTGGAATACATTGTTTACAAAAGCCAAGGCAACAGTAGGTACTGAAAGAGAAGAGCTACTTGAGCATGCCTCTGAAATGATTGAAAAAGATTTGTTTTTGCTGGGGGCAGTAGCAGTTGAGGATAAGCTACAGAAGGGGGTAAGCTCACTTCCTACCTTTCTCTGTCGTTCCTTTTTCTGTATTCCCCTTTATTCAGCGTTACAGGAATTCAGCATGTGCAATTCATCAGTAACGTTTCCTAAATTACGTTTCCTAAAACGTGATCAAGTCCATTTCTTTTCCCTCAGGATTTGAACAAGTGACATAGGAATTTGGGTATTTGTGATTGACAATTGTTTCGGGTATCTAACTCTCCATATTGGCCTTATATTGGAATATTTTCTCTTCATAGTCTTAACTAGTACACAAAATTTTAAATCAATATGCTTTTTTCTGGCAACATTTCACACAGTCAATTTTATACTTTGGGAATCTTTTGGTGGATAACATGAAGGAGATAGGAACTAGTAGGATTTGCTTTGTAGATACAAGTACAATTTTAAGATCAGCTATCCTTGGACTTCACTGCTTGACATGGTATTGGTATATTCCTGCCAGTGTTTAGATACTCAAAAATCAACATAATATATCTCTGAGATTTGATAACAGGTTCCTGAGTGCATTGATAAACTTGCACAAGCTGGGCTGAAAATCTGGCTGCTAACTGGTGATAAAAGAGAAACGGCAATGAATATTGGGTAAGACTGTGATCACTCCATCCTTCTAGCTGATGCGACTGTAGTAATGCTATGAAAAACGTTGGAATCAGGTCGTTGTAGTTCTGAGTTTCCATACTAACTTGTAAGGTGTGATTGGCAGATTTGCTTGCAGTTTACTTCGCCATGACATGAAACAATTCCATTTGGTTTTGAGCAAAGAAGCTGAATCCAGTCATCAGTTAAAGGTGAAAACAATTTTCTATAACTTCCATGATAGATAAAATCTGCTAGAGATAATCAACAGCATGAATATAAATAATTCACTGGAATTAAGTTGTTTGTCTATGTCTAGCTTTTCAGGCTGTGGAAGAAGACATTTTATCCCAAATCAGGAATTCATATCAGGAAACTGTTAAAGGCAACAACAAGGATGTCCCTTCTGCTTTGATAGTGGATGGGAAAGCCATGGAAGTTGCTCTAAGAAGCGAGATCAGCAACCAGTTCTTACAGTTAGCAGTAATGTGTGATTCAGTGATATGCTGCCGTGTTTCTCCCAAGCAAAAAGCTTTGGTAGGATCTGTCCTGTTCTTCTTCCTTTATACCTACTTTGAGTGCTGTCTCTTTTTCTCCTGTCAGTCTCCAAGATCTGTAGCCATTACTTCCCCAAGAAATGTCTAGGAGTAACTAAATATCTGCATTGAACTGAAATTTTATGCTGTTAGTGAAATTGACATGCTTTTTCCACGGAACATCTAACTGAATGTAGTGGTTAAGCGAATTAATCAATCGGGACATATGTAGCCGACTTTGTAAACATCGGTCTAAGAATTTTCTTCCAGCATGTACCTTCTGTCTTTTGCACGGCATTTTTCAAGCTAGGTTTCCCTTTGCCCCTTCTTAAAGTTGCTTCACTCTATTGCATTTTCTTTTCTGAATATTCTGACTGCTATAACCTTTTTTTAATGCATGATAAAATCTAAAACGTTTCAATGAAATATAAGCACACTTATTAGACGTGACATCTGCAAATCTCTTTCGCAAGTCTACTAGTAACTTTGTTTGCCTACTAATCATGCCTAATACAAGCTTTTATGCACATACATGTTTGTCTTATACCTTGCCATGTTGTGGCACTTCAGATCACTCGCCTTGTAAAAGAATACACAGGTAAGACAACCTTAGCAATTGGAGATGGAGCAAATGACGTTGGTATGATTCAAGAAGCTGATATTGGAGTCGGAATCAGTGGCATGGAAGGAATGCAGGTAAACATTTGGCTGGCTTCTTTTTTTTTTTTTTCATTACTGTTAATTTCGCGAATAAGGTTTGATAAATTGAATCCAAGCATACACAGCAATTAACTGAGGGATTCCACATTGAAAAACAGCATTTTATCTACAAGAATGGATGACAGCTACTTGCTACTTGTTTATCAATTACTAACTAATATGGAATGAGTTTCTGAAACCTTGTGTCAATGCAACATGCAGGCGGTCATGGCAAGTGACTTTTCTTTGCCTCAGTTCTATTTCTTGGAACGTTTACTAATAGTTCATGGGCATTGGTGTTACAAGAGAATCTCCAAGATGGTAATACTCCATCCTATCTTGTGTTGCGTGTATGCAAGTGCCCAGAAAAGAAAGATAATCAACTTTATTAAGGTTCACTGACACAAATTTTGTTCTGCTACAGATTCTCTACTTCGTGTACAAAAATGTTGCATTTGGCTTGACATTATTCTACAATGAAATTTACAGCAATTTCTCGGGTGATGATCTGTATGACGATTGGTATATGGTCCTATTCAATGTTCTGTTGACATCTTTGCCTGTGATTGCACTAGGTGTTCTAGAGCAGGATGTTTCAGCTGATGTCTGTCTGCAGGTGAGAAGAAACAAGTTCTACGATTTCATAACACTAGCCTTCATTGTTTGAAACCTCAGATAAACATGTAATTCTCACGCGTCCCCATCCCTACTGTCCCCTGAAAAAGCTAATCTTCTTGCAAGATTTTAACTTGATTAACCATTTTACCGTCACTGGAATAGTTTCCAGCACTTTATCAACAGGGACAAAGAAACATATGTTTCAGCTGGAAACGTATCTTTGGCTGGATATTGAATGCCACTCTTTCTTCTGTAGCTATCTTCACAGTCACCATATACATATTTTCTCCAGCTGCACTCAGACAAGATGGAAAGGTGGCAGATCTAGCACACATCGGAACCATCATGTATACATGTGTAATCTGGATAGTAAACTGCCAGATTGCACTCATAGTCACACACTTCACTTGGATTACCCATGTTCTGATCTGGGGAAGCATCTTGTGCTGGTATATCTTCTTAGTCTTGTATGGTATGCTTCCTCCTGAGCATTCTCAAGGTGGTTTTCACATCCTTATTGAGGCCATTGGGACTGCACCAATGTATTGGATTGTAACATTTCTTGTAGTAGTTGTTACACTCCTTCCATACTTCATTTTCACTATAATCCAAAGATCATTCTACCCCATGGATGATCATGTGATCCAAGAGATCAAGTACGGTAGAACGGATGTAAGCAACAAACCAATGTGGTTGAGGGAGCAGCAGAACTCCAGGAAGAGGATTCAAATTGGATTTTCTGCAAGAGTTGATGCAAAAATTCGTCACTTGAAGGAAAGATTGCACCGAACGAAAAAATGAATATACGAATTTGTCACAAATAGCTAGTTTAACAATCAGCCGGAACCAGTCAAGTGACTAAATGATTATTAAGTGTATCACTTCCTCATTATCATCGAAGTATATTGTAATTATTTAGCAAGTTAGAAAATAAAGCATGGCTAGCAGCTTTAGCAAGGCTTAGAGTTATGCAGGTGAAGTCCTCTAATCTGCATTTCTTGCGAACTTAATTTGTCTTGGCTGTGATTTCTGGTTCTTTTTGGAAGGAAATTAAACCGAACTGTATTTAGTTTCCTAATCTTTTAGTCTATTGTTTGGTGTGTTGTTTGTCTAGTTTCCATATTAGATTAGGGAATCTCAATCAGTTTCCAATTAGGTTTTGATTTACATTTGTATTTGTTTTAGGAAGTTTTAGAGTTTATAAATACTACTAGTTTAGTAGGTTATTAATTAAAGAGTAGAGTTAGGTTGAATTGAGTCTTTAAAGATAGATTTGAGAGAAAGTCTCATAATTGAATTTGTAAGTTGTCATTAGTGAAAGGCTATGACTTGATATTTGTTTTTGTTGAGTTTTGAATTAAATAAATTATTGACTATTTGTTCTCCTTCTCTTCCCACATATTTTTATATGTGTCAAAATTGCTTCCGCTACACACGTGATTTTTTATGCCAACAAGTGATATCAGAGTTCTAGATTCAAGAGTTTGATTTTGGGGTGTCTATGGTGGTTGGAAAGGGTGCAAAATTTTTTGATAGAGAAACCTATACCATAAAAAGGTTTTAAGGTTGTGATACGTATATTAAAAAATTGAATCACAAGAGTTGGTTTTGAAGTACTAGTCCGTTGATTGGAATTTGAAAAAAAGACCCTAATTGGACAGAGGTCTAAAAAGAAGGATTCTGTCATGATTATTGATGTTATGCAGTGATCAAAACAAAAAAGATCTTGTCAGATTGTTGATTTGTTACAGTAAAATTTGATCAAATCTGAAGCCAGGGAAGTCAAGAAATTCAAGAAGGGAAGAAAAAAAATATTTGTCAAGATAAATAAATTATTTTGAGTTGTCATGGACAGAGAATTTGTAAGTGATGAAAAATTTAAAGTTTTACGCACATTTAGTGGTGATAAAGAAAAATCTGAATGGTCAAGAATAATGCACAAATATCTTAAAAAGTGTGGTTTGGGTGAATTTCTTAAGATCAATCAAAAGAAATTAAGAGAAGGAAGGTCAGATTATTTTTCAAAATAATGCGAAAATCAATGGTTGAAAAGTATTATAAAAGACTTATCATCTCTAATCAATTGGCTTAGTGGTTTTGGTTAGATCTCTTTTATATTTTGATGATAGAATTTTCATATGAATATAATTCTAAGTCAAAAATTGGTTTGGAATGCAAAGTTAATTTAAAGAAGATGTGTTTGTTGATGATAAAGAGACTTTTGAAATTTTTGTTATGGTTGAAAATTATAATTTGCATATTTTGTTTGGGATGATTGATGAAGAAGAAATTTGTGATGGAAAAAGAAGAAAAAGAAGTTTTTGATGAGGCAAATAAAGAAGAAATTGTGGGTGCACATGAAAATAAAGAATTTGTGACTCAAGAAAAAATTTTACAAGTAGTTGAGAAAGAAAGTGAAATCATTAGTCAAAGTAAAGAGGTGATTAAAGATCGTGACAATATAGAAATTGTTAATTTTGTTGAGATTGATAAATTTTTTGAAGAGAAAAATCATGTGATGGAATTGGTTGATCTCAATTATGAAGTGGATGATTTAGTTGAAAAGTATGACACTATCAAGGTTGATGCAGTTGTCAATGTGAATCAATCAACAGAAAAATATGGTGACGTTAAGAATCTTGGTGAAAAAAATTATGATTTTTTGGTTTTGGGAGATTTTATTAGTAACATGGATGAATTGAATTATGGAGTATTAGATGAAGAATAGGTGGATATGTTTGAATTTTTTGACAAGAGTGACCAATTGAAGAAATTGCTCAAGAAGTATAAGATTCATCCACTACTACGTGTAAAAATGAAATTGAAAACCAATCATAAGTTGAGATTGAATGTTGTGTCTATCGCAATCGAGTTTTTCATGGAGATTCAAACTCGTGATAGCATTGGAGATGACAATGAAGAGTTTGGTTTAAGAGAGACAATGAAAGAAATTGAACCAAACTGTATTTAGTTTTCTAATCCTTTTAGTTAATTGTTTTAGTGTGTTGTTTGTCTAGTTTTCATATTAAATTAGGAAATTTCAAATCAGTTTCAAGTAAGTTTTGGTTTACAATTATATTTGTTTTATGAAATTTTAGAGTCTATAAATACTACCAGTCTAGTAGGTTATTAATTGAAGAGTTGACTTGAGTCTTGAAAGATAGATTTGAGAGAAAGTCTCATAATTGAGATTTGTGAGTTGTTGTGAGCGAAAGGTTATTGATATTTATAATTGAGACTTGATATTTGTTATTGTTGAGTTTTGAATTAAATAAATTATTGAGTATTTGTTCTCCTTCTTTTCCAATATATTTTTATATGTGATAAAATTGCTTTCGCTATGCACGTGATTTTTGTGTGCCAACATTTTAACTTCATTAAAATGTATATCCAAACATAATTTGTCAATGAAGGAAAAGCAAGGAAAGAAAGTAGGATCAATGGTAATTTTAACTTACCCGTTTTGTTTTCATGGGCAAAGAACATGGCAAAAAGTTACAAAGTTTTAGATGGGTTTAAACATGGGACAATTTCAGAAACTTCTCCTCAGGTTTTCGAAAGGTTTTTGACTATTTTCACTGATCTCCCTCCAGCTTTTAAAAATTACATTAATCTTCCTTGAGGTTTACTATCTTATAATAGGGATAATTTCAGAAACCTCCCTTGAGGTTTCTAACAATTTCACTGAGATCCCTTGAAGTTTAAAAAATTACACTTACCTCCCTTGATTTGATAGTTTTAATAACAAAACCTTAACATAATATTGACTTGGTCAAATTTTAAGTGAATACCCAACAATGCCCCTGTGTAATGAGTTTTAATTTACTTTTCCATACAATTATAAGATTATCTTGTATAATTATAAGGAAAAGATACCAAAATTTTCATGTTCATAACTTCTATTTGATAAACAACTATAATAATAATAATTTTATCACTATGATATGATACTTTTGATAGTATTTTATTATGGATTTAGATTTATAAGATAGATAAGAAAATGTTGAAATAATTCATTTGGAATTTATAAATTTTTTGAGCAGTGAGATCATCATAATTTAGTAGTGATTTTGGGTCATTTCTTTTTGATGTGTTGTTAATTTTAATGCCAAAAAAATAGAAAACAAAGATCAACAAAAACATTGGATTGCATAAAAAGTTAACTGATAAAAAATTTACTAGTTTGACATTTGGTTACAATAGAAACTATAAGTAATGTAGTGTTAATTCTACAGTTTTATTGGAAAAATTTTTTTTAAAAATGAATAAGAAGGAAAAAGTATGAAAAAATAATTTTTAAAAGTCATTTTAAATATAAGCATACCAAACAAGGGAATTTCATTAAAATATTTAAGGGTAGTATTGTCATTTTAAATGACGAGGGAGATATGTATAATTTTTAAAACCTCGAGGGAGCTAAATGAAATTGTCAAAAACCTCAACGAAGGTTTCTGAAATTATCCCCTTAGAATATTTAGGTCCAATTAACAATTAAAAAGTGACATTAGAACAGAGAAGATAATAAGATTTCACCATTATCGCTCATTTACTAAATTGTTTAATTAATCTAATATTTGCCCAAATACTAAAGAAAATATTAGAATTTGTTGTTTATCATCAGTAATTAAATCACATATGGTATCAAAAATAGTGTATCATTTTATATATTTTACTTATTGTAAGATCTCAATTGCACATTTCAGTTATAAATCCATTATCACACATGATTAAAAATAAATAATGAAAAAAAAATTTGTAACCAAAATATTATAAAGTGCAAGTTTTAATACCATAAAAATATCAGCAACTAACTTTAATATGTTGACAAGAATATTTATGATGTTAAAGTTTGTTCTCTATAATATTTTAGTTGCAAATTTTTTTATTATTTATTATTGATCATATTTAACAATTGGTATGTAATTAAAAAGAGTAATTTGGATCTTGTATTAAGTAAAAAATATAAAATGATATACTATTTTTTGATGTTATATGTGATTTGATCCTTAATGATAAACATCAAATTTTAGTATTTTTTTTAATGTGTGGGTTGGTATTAAATTAATTAAATGATGTAGTAGATGAGGGGCAAGAATAGAATCATATTATTTTTGCTATTTTAATATCACTTTTTAATTATTGATTGGTGCTAAATGTTACAATATAATTAATCTTAATGAATGTTATTGTAATTTTTGAAACTCATTGTAATTTTTGAAACTCAGAGGTTTCTGAAATTATTCCTAAAAACCTCGGGGGAGGTTTCTGAAATTATCCCTAAAAACAAACATTACAGAGGAAATTACAAATTGCACCAAACTTTGAGGGCCTTAAAGTACTTAACCCCATTTCTGAAGTAATCTGTCTTCTCTGCTCATTAATTTGCAGGTGTTCTCCGACTCCATTGGTCTCTCTCTAATACACGTCACTAACTATTTTCAGCGAGAGGTTAAAAATGGTAATTAATTGTAGTTAAATTAAGCAATCCAAAATTAGAGCCGGATTCTATTTCTATGGAATGTTAGATAGAATAGGGAAAGAATTGCCGTGCAAACTTGAGAGTGCCATTTATCACCTGAGGATTAAAGGGTTCCACTGCAAACTAGAAAGTTAGTAAAATTTTGATCACCTGAAGATTAAAAGATCATTGATTTTATTTCAAGATTTTTTGACCCTTTTCAGTTTATTCATTTTTCTGATCAGTTTTTACTTGTGTTTTGCAGCCTAGCTGAATATTGAAAGATGTCCATCAATGCAGATACAGATTCACCAGGTAATCTCTACTAAATGCAAGATTGATTGTATTCTTGATTCAGTTTCTTTAGAACTTTTAACAGGGAAGTTATAAACCAAGTGAAATGGTATAACTTGTACGTTTAAGGTATTTTGTTATCTTAAAATGTACCGCATTAGGCTTAAATCTTGCTTCAGGTGACACATGTATCTAATTTTAATTGTCTACGGAACATAGCTGTTAAGAGTTAAAGATGCTAGAAGTATTTCTTTTCCGTGCTAAATATGCTAGGAAGCCAGTTCATGTTGTTCCGCAGACAAAAGTTTGAAAAGAGGAAATGCTGTTTTTAAAGTTGAAACCAGACCTAAGTTTCGGAGGAGATCTAAGATGTCCAGGCCCATAGCAGGATATAAGTGATAAGCCTGCCTTTTAAGTATGCAACAGAGGCCGTATCTTATAATCTTACTGTAATGATGCTGACTTGAATAATTTGCAACATATCAGAAAGAAATGAAGAATAATCTAATTCCAGAAGCCTAGGTGCAGAGTTTCTTTTTTTTTTTTTTTGGGTTGTCTCAAATGTGGTTATAATGCCTCAAGCTACAGTAAGAAGATTTAGTGATGCAGATGTTACTGCTCTAGCTGTTTGGAAGTATGTAACTAGCTTTTCTTGTCAGCTGTATCAAGCTTTTGTCTGGGTTAGATGTATAGGATTTCAGAGTGTTGCATTGTTTTCCTTTTATTTTCTGTGGGAAGAGAGACTTGGAGAAAAGTTTTATATCTAAGCCTGTAATTATTCTCATTGCAGATATATTGAAACATCAGACTGGCAATTTTAAACATCAGATGAAGGGTGCAGCTACTACATTCCGTAATGAACATGATCCATTTGATTTTATAAGATTTTTATATGGTAGGTTTATGCTTTCTATGTTATTCTTGAATATCATTGTTGGGTCAAAAGAAATGTTGACATAGCATGGTTAACATAAGTTTTGTACCGATGAGCTTTACATCTTCAGACAAAAATTGCTAGAACCTTGTGCATTATGTTGCAAAGACATATTACTACAAAATCTGTTGCTTTTTTCATTTATTAATAGCAAGTAGCTACATGCTTTGTATGTCCATATAGTTTTTCAATTCTTTAATTTTGTGGTTGGAATTCTTTTCTTTAGTTTTGGGAAGCAAGTTTTCGGTGGGAATATAAAGGACAACTCAACAATGGAAAGCTTGAAATGAGATTTGACAATAATATTATATAGCATAAAAGTGGCTTTTAATTGGTCTGGATTATGATTTTTGTGGGTTTATCAGCCCTATCTGTCTCCATGTAACCAGATAATTGTCTAATGGATGGTGTAAGTCCTTTTTTTTGGGGGGGTAAAATAGTGCATGCATTAGTCTCACAATCCAAGCCGCAGGGAATGGTTGTTTTAGGTTACATATACTGAAATGTCTTGTATATTGGTTTGTGAAAAACAAAACGACCTCTAAACAAAAGTATGTTGAAGTGAGTGCATGAAATTTGAAAGTAGTGTAGTCTGACTGAAGCTTATAGATGAGATGGCTGTGTGGAAATGTCTAAAATTGGGGTTCTTGCTTTGAATAATTGAATTACTACCACATGTTTTAACTTTAGGTCGATGCCAAAAATTGTACAAGCATTAACAAAGTTCACGAACTTGACAAATTGAACTGTTAGTTCTGCTTGTATTGCTTGGCATCATACTAAAATATTGGTAACTGGCAGTCCTATCATATAGCACTACAATTTATCTGTATAAATGACTGGCATATTCTAGATAGAAATGTGTTACCCTTTCATTGGAAAAGTTGTTTTATATATATTGGTAGTTTTGTCCAATCTACAACCCTTTGCAGTATTCCATCGTATGGTTTTGCAGAGGGTGCTGTAGCTGGAGCCACAGCTGGTGTTGTCGTTGAATCTGTTCTGTACCCAATTGACACCATCAAAACAAGACTTCAAGCAGGTTTATTTTGTTAACACATTTTGTTGTAGTCTTGTAGATTAAAAAGTAGCTGATTAAAAAGGATCAGATGACAGTTCCACCTGTTGTTTGGTGAAGCTTTACATTGATGTATTTCTTCTTGTGAGCTGAGGTGATCTGTTTTGCTTTTCATTGTTTTATGGTAGGCAGTTCATGGTGGAGGAAAGATCATATTAAGGGGTCTTTACTCCGGATTGGCTGGAAATCTTGTTGGGGTCTTACCGTAAGTACTTATAACTGCAACTGCTGTTTTTCTTGTGCTCTACGAGAAACAGATAGATGATAATGTCATACAAATGCAGTCTAAAGTTGATTTGAGCAACCTTGATTATGTAGATTGGGTATAGAGGCTGCAATTATATTGAAGATAACTTCTTCCTGTAGATATGGCCATAATTTGATTTACTAGTTTTCTATGTGTTGTGGGAGAAGTGATGGGACATTTATATTCTTTTCCTAAGAGATATATTATGACCTACACCTATTGTAGCTGGAGAGAGACAAAGAGCCCAAACCAGTGGCAGCATGTTCTTAATCAGAGAGTCTTCAACTTGGCCTTTAAACAAGAAAAACTTCTTTGTTGTGATCCATTAAATAGTTGTCTTAATTGACTGGATCACTTCAAGAATTGGCGCCACTTAGAAATTAGATAGTCATGGCTTTATGCACAGCAGGACATTAAGGGCGCATCTTAAGTGTTTCTTGTGGTACTTCTACATGAGCTTCTCCGGGAATGTATTTTTGAATACAATTGCTTATCATGAGACTAAGTCAGATAATAGGAAACCCATTTGCAGAGTGATGTAGATGGTTTCTTCTGGAATCTCTCGAGTCTTTTTAAGATAACAAGAAGCTTATACATAAGGGAAACTAGTGAAGCTTGTAAGGTTAATGGGTAAGCTCAAGGTATCATGCAGGCTGGATGTGTTTATGTGTAATCATTTAAGCAGTCTGCCTCTTTGAATACTGTGAAGCTCTTATGACATGCATTAAAAACTGTTCACCTGGTTTGGTATGATAAGACATACTAAATTTTGAAAATAATGTATGTGCTTCGTTACTCTCCATGATTTACATGTTTGGAGGAAGCAAAATTAATATGTTATTTTTGTTGTCTTTAATTTTTGAGTCTGTGTTTTCTCCTTCTTTAGGTGCCTTTGCAAGTAATATGTGACCACAGAGGCATGAGAAAGTGGTAAATCGAGCCACAGGTTCCTTGGAAGGAGTCTAGAAGGAAGAAATATATAAAGTGGTTCTTAATGATAATTAAGAAACATTGCCTATGGTAGTCTGAAAATGGTTAACTGTGGTGCTTTCTGTTTAATATAGCCAAATTGAATTCTTGAATCCTGACATGGGAATCACTAACATTAGTTGCACAAAAAATTTAATAACTTGTTTATCTATTTATGGTGGCATTATCTGCATCTGCAAGGAAACCTGCATAATTTCTGATACTTGTGTTGTACTTTTACTTCTTGCATGAAGAAATTTGTTGAAGCTTTTTGGAGTTATAGTCTTTATGGGAATAACTTTAACTGCTTTTCATTGTTCTTAGCGAGAGTGCAGGACAAGTCTTGACATATTTTCTAACATTTTGCAGGGCATCAGCAATATTTGTTGGTGTATATGAACCCACAAAGCAAATGCTTTTGAAGAGCTTCCCTGAAAGTCTCAGCGCCTTGGCTCATTTGGTTAGTTTTGAAACTATACAATATAAAAGTGCCATCTCTTTAATGGCGTATTACAGTTGCTGCTTCTTTCTAAATTGATTTAACTGCAAATTGTTACATTGATACAACAATGAAGAAATTAAGGAGTTATCTTCCAGTAGCAGATTCTACTCTTTGATTTAAATGCCTCCTGTAGTTCCTATTGGGATGGCTAATTTGTAATTCGAACTAATCATCTTCAAGATCATAATTAACTCCTGTCTCTTTACTTTTCTGCTAACTCCATTTTTTTTTTCCTGATCCAGGAAATCTAATTATATCTGCTCAAACTTTTTCATTATTGTTTAAATACCTTTTCATTTGGGGCAAAACTAAGTGTAGATAGCTGATAGGAGTTGTCTAATAGCTTTAATTGTATTTCTATAGTGATGAAATGAGCTAAATCAAAACTTTCCTATGTCTTATTGACTGAGACAAAAAAGAAATAATTGTCTTCCATGTTTTAATTTGCAATGTTTAAAGATTTTGAATGCTTTTTCAGACAGCAGGTGCTGTGGGTGGGGTGGCATCTTCTATTGTTCGTGTTCCAACTGAGGTATTCAAAGTTGGTTATTCTGTTTTATTTATGGGTGTTGTATGAAATCCTTATCTTTTATAACTACTTAGGTTGTTAAGCAAAGGATGCAGACTGGACAATTTTCATCTGCCCCCAATGCTGTGCACTGTATTGTAGCAAAGGAGGGCTTTAGAGGCCTCTATGCTGTACGCCATGCTCTTATCTTTCAGGGTCTAAATCTTTGTTTAAGGTGCTATAGGTTTTCCATCTTTTGAAAGTCTTTTACTGCACGTTTGCCTTCACCTTTATCTTTACTATTGCAGGGATTTGGATCCTTTCTGTTACGAGACTTGCCTTTTGATGCTGTACAGTTCTGTATCTATGAGCAGCTTAGAATAGGTTATAAATTAGCGGTAAGAGATCCAAATAATTATTCTTTCATTTACTAAAGAGGCCTAATATTTTCCCGTGGAAATGAGATTTTATTTCCTACTTTGATGTAGCAGGCTTAGAAGCATCTCACAAAGTTATAAAATAGCCAAACCAGTCAACCTCTAACAAGATAAACTGAGCACATTCCCATATCTTTTGAAAAAATGAACACTATTGTTGTTCAACTGTGCCACCTGATATTTCCATCTTCTTTTTTCTGGTAATTGGTTGATCTCTGGAAAGATGGCTTGTGTAGTGTCACTTGAGTAGAAATCTATGGCTTATTTTGATAATGGATCATTAACAAGGACTAAATTTGTCATGACCATATAAAAGATTTATTGCCTTTGTTCTACAGCTTCTCAGCATCCACTCTACTTTTGAAGTATGGTTATTTATTGTTTTGCTAACTTTTTTGCAGGCTAGAAGGGATCTGAATGATCCTGAAACTGCAATGATTGGTGCTTTTGCTGGTAACTACAATCTTGTAGGATTTTGTTTTTGAAATGCATAAGGGTTTCATCAATTAATATTTTCTAGTCTTCTGCAACGCTCAATAGTGGTCAGGTTGTGAAATTTTCCTGATTAGTATGGTTACATATATTAGCTGTAGAGTTTGACTTTGTTATGTTTGTCACCGGTTGCTTTTCCGTTTAATCAATGCTTAAGAAATTGTAAGATACTGCAAAAGCAAGGTTTGAATGCTTATGAATGCTTAAGAGAGTTGACAAGACAATGCGAAATGAGAGGTCAATGCTGTTCTATCCCTTCCACATTGACAAGACGGTGAATTGACTTTCTTGGAAAAGGTATTGTAATGCTCAAACATAGCAACTGGAATGCACCTGCTAGTTGTCTCCTACCCGAAGCTGACTTAACATGGTAAATGTCGTTGAAGTTACCTTGAGATTTGTCCTAAAACAAAACTATTCTGTCTAAGTAAGATGACTACAACTTCTACATCTATGAGTATTAGTCTCTTCATATTACCAGTAAGGGACTGAATTTCATGTTTATACCTTCCTGAAAAATTAAATCAAAATTTAGGAATTATTCTGACAACTGCCCTTGGATTTAAACACTGTCCACAACACAACATTAAAGACTGAGTCAGACAGCAGAAATAATGTGACATATTCAAATTGAAATGGTTTGTACACCAGTGAAGTACAAACCACAATTAATTCTTTTGTGGTAAATGGCAAGTTGATGCACCTGCTCCTGTCTCAGATCTATCATGTCTTTGCTTGCACTTTTTAAACATCTCCTGATTAACCTTTCTAATGAAAATGAATTCATTAATAATAGACAATACCATGATCAATTTTTTTTTCCCGATACAAATTCCATGGTCACTATATTATTGTTTGTGGTTGTGATTCCTACTTCTACTCAGAGTGCTTTGATTCCAAGCTCCTGTTAATGTCGTGGTCTCCATTGCTTTTCACAACTTCAATCCCTGCTTCCTGGTCTCTTTTTTTTTTTTTTTATATAATCCACTCCATGTATGTCCATAGGTTCATCTTTATGAAAGCAGATGCACTCCATTTCACTAGCAGAACTGTCTAATTGCCTTTTCTGCAACTCTAGTTCTAGAACGGTGGGTGCATCATCAGAGGCATGTGGTTACATAGTTCAAATACAAGAGACGTTCATAAGAACCCTTGAGAACTTTCCCCATTAACCTTTTTAGCATAACGCTTATTATACTTTTACCAAAATAAAAAGCTCAAGGATCCTTTTGTTAATCTAGTTGCTGATGCTGCAATACTGCACAGGAAATCTTGCCTAATTTGCACACCATGCTGATCCAGGTATTATGCAGTCTGCATCTGACTGCAAAATTGTGATCCTTTGGTGACTAGCTGTGAATTCATTTTTAGTCATCTTACTAATACCTTTCTCAATGTATTTGAATTTGTGAATTCTACTCTTGTGGCTCACTCAATATTAAAGAATGATTAACCATGGTTCCACCTCTTCCGCATGCATATCAGTGAAACTGAACATCCAATCTTATATGGGAATCTCTTGGATTTCTTTCTTGTTAATCAACAGGTGCAATAACTGGAGCTATAACAACTCCATTGGATGTCATAAAGACTAGGTTGATGGTTCAGGTGTGCTTTAATGATTGATGCTTATGCGTTAATCCTTCATTCTTTCTTAAATACATACACATGCTTGACCTTCAGTTGTTTACCATTTTGTTAATTCTTCAGGGATCTGAAAAGCAGTATGAAGGCATCCTCCACTGTGTTGGTACTATTGTCAGAGAAGAAGGCACCTCCACTCTTTTTAAGGTGTGTCTATATGTTACACATAATATACCCTCTATCCTTGATTCACAAAGACTTTAGATATTGTTAGCCAATTTTATGTCTTTTACGTTTTCAGGATTTCTATTGATAACTCAAAAGGATATATTGATACTTTTTTGAACTGTTATTATACCTGATTAGTTTAATATGTTGATAGCCATAGAGGAAATACCATTTTCTTTCTTCTTCTCCTTCCAGTTATCTAAATTGAATTCATTTCGAACTCAAATGAAACCTTGTTCCTTACCATTTGAGTCATGGAATGAATCCGCTTCTCTAATTTTCAATCACTTGGAACTAAAGATGATGTACGAATGGAAATTTATTGGACTTGTTAGTTATAGTCACCACTATTTTGTAGGAAAGTGGATGATTCTGGTCTCATCAGCTTAAATGACGTGAGACCATTGTTTTGACTGTTATCTTGCAGGGCATAGGGCCGCGGGTGCTGTGGATAGGGATAGGCGGTTCAATATTCTTTGGTGTTCTTGAGAGGACGAAAAAGCTGCTCTCTAACAGTGGCCCAATTCACCCCAGTCCAGATTCTTTGAAGCAGGACTAACATAATACTATCAGGTTTAATTAGTTCATGAAATTTACTTCCAAAATGAGATTCGTGGCATCATGTAATAGATTTGTAGGAATTTGGTGAATTTGGTGGATTTTAGTGCAATATGAGTTCTGCCTCCTTTGGACCATGTTTCTATCAAGTAGCAGAGAACTGAGGGCCTTGTGTCTCTTTATGGAAATTTTACATAATTTTATGAACTTGATGTATATTAAGGGAGTACAGAGAACATTAGTTGAATCTTTTAGATAGAGTATTATTTGAAATAATATTTTTTGTTATTGATACGATAGATTATCCTACACTAAGGGGGCGGAGAAGGATCTAAAGAGATCTAAGGGTAATCCGGAGAGGATTGAACTACCACCGGATCAGCGCATCCGTCTGGATTTTTTAAGCAAAGTCACTTTTTAAATGTGGCAAATTGGTTGCCTCCCATCCCACCAAGCTTTAATGCATTGGTGGTGGTCACCGATCCAAAGACTGGTGGTTGTATTATTTGAAATAATTATTGTAGCACTTTTTGTGATGTGATATATATGAGATAAACAAAAGTGATTGAAAATATAAAAAGATAGATTGAAAAATACGTGTATAATATAAGTGAAATATTATTTGAAAAAATGTAATTATCCAAACAATACTTCAGGAAAAAAAGGTGTTTGGATAGGAGATTATTTGGGATAATTTTTTTTTAAGAAAAATACTGTAGTGTTTTTTTGATTTGATGTATGTAAGATAAAAAAATTGATTGAAAAATATATTGATAATACAAGTAGGTTAGTGTGTGTAAATAATGTGAAAATAAGGTGCAATCCAAATGCACCATGGAAGTGTGCAGAGGGAGAGAGATATAAGATTTAAAGAGGAGGAAAACATTGGCAGCGTACGAAGAGGCCGAGAATATAATGAGTTTGTTTGGATAAGAGTTTATTTGGATGATTTATTTGAGATATTTACTGTAGCACTTTTTGTGATGTGATGTGTGTGAGATAAAAAGGTGATTGGGAAGATAAAAAGGTGATTGGGATTTGTGAGGCAAAATTTTTTTTTCCAAATTCTCTCTATCCAAACAAACTCAATGAGTATCATCCACGTCCCAGCCAACACAAGAAAGGTTTTGACCAATAATTTTATGATTTATTCGTTTTACGAATTATATAAACCTAGACACTCAATTAGTGATTCTAATAGAACTATGCCGAGATGCTTGGTCGCCATTAAGGTCTTCCATTCATAGATTAGTATATTCTAACGAGTTGTGAGTACTGATATACGTCACATGTTACTAGATGAGGATATATGAAACTTCTATAATTGTTATTTTTATCAAAATTGCACTGCGAACCTTAGAGTTTTTCGTTCGAAAAATTAGAGCATAAGAGTTGTTGTTATTTAGTGAGTTAATCGAGTAAGGCCACAAGATCGATCAAAAGTATTCAATTAGTGCAAATTAGGCCATAAATATGGTCCTAATTTGTCAAATTGATTGTGTGTTGAAAACGAGATCAAAAAAGGATTAGAGAGAACTGTTGGTCGCTGCAAGTTATCAAGTTGAAGGATTTGATTTGTTTAGCAGTCATAGACCGGAAATTTGACAAAGGGAGAGAGGAACAACTGATGGAGGTAATTAAAATTTTCCAGCAATGATAATGGTGCAAAAAGAATTTACTAATGGTAAAAAGTTCAAAATTTTGCACACATTTAGCAGTGGCGATGAAATATTCAAATGATCAAGAATAATGAAAACATATCTCAAAAAGTGTGGTTTAAGTGATGTTTTTTAATTAAGTTTTAAAATCGTTTGCCCAAAGAAGTTCGGAAAAGGAAGTTAAGGTTATTTTTTAAAATTATGTGAAAATCAATAATTGAAGAGCTTTGCAAAAGACTTTGTCTTTGTTCTCAATCATCTCAAATTTTTATATTATGATGTTATTTATATAATGATGGAATTTTCACGTGAGTATGCTTACAAGTCAAATTTTGGTTTAGAGTGGAAGTTGGCAGGGAAAGAGAAGAAAAAACATTTGTATTAGTCTTTTTTGTCCTTGTTTTTCTTTTACAATCACAAATTCTTCATAATGTAGATCAAAATTGTCATTCTTATCAATATCTTCGTAAATGACTTCATCATCGATATACATGTCTGCATTGAGATTAATTTTCTAATTTTAAAATCAATTTTAGACCTGTAACCAGACCTATATGGAAATTCCATCGTGATATAAATGACATTTGATCTGAAAATTTGAGGTGCTCGAGATCAAGAAAAAGTATTTTGTAAAGCTCTTCAATTATTGGTTATCGCATGATTTTGAAAAATAATTTTGCCCTCCTTTTCCAAACTTCTTTGGACAAACAATTGTTGAAATTTATTTCAAGAATATCACCTAAACCACACTTGTTTAGATATCTTTTCAGTATTCTTGACCATTTGAATTTTTCACCACCACTAGAGGTCGTGGAAAATTAGTGACTTTTAGAGTGGGAAAAATCCAGTTTTCCTCCGTAAACTTTGAATTAGAAACACATTTCATCCCCAAACTTTTAAAAGCAGCACATTTAATACATGAATTAATAAATTCTGACCACATTTAGTCCAAAAATAGTAAATTGTTCAATTTGGACGAAGAAGGCTAGCATGTCTAGCACACGGCCATTAAGTAAAAACAATTTTTTAGTCAAAATCAACGATCATGTGCTAAACATGTGATCTTTTTTGTCCAAATTAAACAATTTATCGTTTTTGGACTAAATGTGACCAGAAATTATTAATTTATATACTAAATATGTTGTACCTAAAAGTTTGTAGATGAAATGTGTCTCTAGTCAAAGTTTAGGAATGAAAAATGGATTTTTTCCCTTTTAGAGTGGAAGGCAATGTGGCAATAATTCGTAACATAAGGATGTAAAATGTCAAAGATGACAAGTGTGAATGTAGAGAAGGCCTTAAAGTGGAAAGTGAAATTTGTCTAAAATCTTGTAGTAATTGACAATTGTAACATTTATATTCCCATTTCTTTTACTTTATTTTGCTCAACCTAGATACTTTCCACCGGTGGTCTGGCTCCTGTGGAGGAGGAGAATCTCCAATACCCACAAAAACCCAAATTTTGACCAATCAAGACTATCCATCTCAGCTACATTTACACTCATATCTCCACCTTATCCACTCTCTACCACTAGTCTCCTTGCTCCAAAATCTAAAAACCATCCCTCTCCACACGCCTTCTTCTCAATCTCCTATACTCTCATTCCTACCATACTCTTCTTCTCTTGCAAATCTTATTTTCATCCCACAAAAACTTAACAAAAAATCCAGCAAAATGTCTCTCACAATTCCCACAAATCTTTCTACAGCCATTGCTACACCAAAGCTGAATTCCCAGTTCAGCACAAAGCCCAGAGCTGCAACAATTGTATGCTCAGCTAATTCTCCCAACCAAAGCACATCAACCTCAGAGCAACCTTCACCACCATCACTCAAGGCATTTTCTGCAGCTCTTGCACTTTCTTCCATTCTTTTATCGGCCCCGGTGATGCCCGCCTCGGCCGACATCGCTGGCCTCACACCATGCAAGGAGTCCAAGCAATTTGCCAAGCGCGAGAAGCAAGAAATCAAGAAACTTGAGTCATCCCTGAAGCTTTATGCCCCTGATAGTGCTCCTGCTCTTGCTATTAAGGCCACTATCGAGAAGACCAAGCGCAGGTTAGTATTGCCTGCAATTTTTTTTCATTTCTTTTCACCCGTGAGCAGACCTGCAGGAAGAGTTGAAAACTGTGTTCTGAAATGTTGATTGGGTTTGCAGGTTTGATAATTATGGAAAGCAAGGGCTGTTGTGCGGATCGGATGGATTGCCTCACTTGATTGTGAGTGGAGACCAAAGACACTGGGGTGAATTTATCACCCCAGGGATTTTGTTCCTGTACATTGCTGGATGGATTGGGTGGGTAGGCAGGAGCTACTTGATTGCCATCAGGGATGAAAAGAAACCAACAGAGAAGGAGATCATCATTGATGTCCCCTTGGCCTCGAGACTCGTGTGGAGAGGATTCATCTGGCCCGTCGCCGCCTACAGAGCGTTCGTGACTGGAGATCTCATTGACCCTACTGTCTAAATCCATTATCAGGTTATTAATCTACCCTTTTCTTTTAACCATTTTTACTATAAAAGACAGAAATTACTCAGCCCTTTGTGGAAATTTGACTAGCGGTATCAACAAGAAGTTTGAAATCACAATGTTTCAACCATGAACAAGTTCACAGGATCTTGATGATGTTGGTTGCTAAGCTTGCTACTAGAAATGAGTTTCTTAGTTATCAATCCTTCTGTAAGAATAACTAAGCTTACTACTAGAAATGCAATGAAAAAAATGTCACTCATTTTTGCGGTTATGACTTTTATCAAGTGCGTTATTTGGCTGTTCTTGTATAGTTTAGGCACAGACATGGAACCCCAGGGACCGAAGATGAAGTGAAAGGCTTGAATTTTGGATCTTGCTCGGGAAAAAAAAACAGATGATGGAAAAAATCTTGTATCTGGAAGTTGTAAACTCAAATGTATCTATTCGTTTCTTTGGAGTGACACCAACCAATAGAAGATGCTTAATTTTCTTTTGGGTGATCAATCAATTCTGAGTAATGCATGTCCAGTATTTCATTTTTTTCACTTTTTTGTTTCATTTTGTTTCCCTTTTAACTCCTTTTCCCTGATTGTGATGTGATGATGAAGACATCAGAGACTAATGGGGGGAAATATATGTCGGATTCTCAACTAAACCGAAGCAATTAACCAACAGATATCTAGAAATTGTACATAGAAGAAGAACATATTCTATAATGCAAGATATACATGCCAGTAAAATGGATCAGTAGTATTCATTGCTGTACATATAAGGCATATGGGATTCACTGGGATGAATATAAGCCATCCCTTCAGCAACATCATCAGCAAAATTTCCCATCAATTTAGACAGTGAACTGAATCTTTAGACACTCGCAGCAGCACTAACCAGCATAACTTTGAATGTTTTCCTCCTCTATATGTGTGTTTGTCATGTGTCAGATGGTGGGAAAAAAAATAATGTCAGAAGATACTATCCACTTCTTCCTCTAATAACTCCACTTCTGAAATTAACTCATCAGCCAATTGAAAGCAATCTGCTATAGACAAGATGCAACTAAAAACATGTATTTTTTTTTAAAAATATATATTTCTATTGCAAATCTTCCTATCCAAACAAACTCATATATCTCTTCAAAAGATAAATGCATTTAATTACCGTTTGGATTGGTCATTTTTTCAAAAACAAGTTTTTCAAATACAATGCTACAGTAATACACAATAACTCAAAAAAACATCTCATCTATATAATATATCAAATATTTCAAAAAAAATTTATAGTAAAAATTTTTCATATACATTGTTACAGTAAAATTTTTCAAAAACACTTTAAAAAACAGATAATCCAAACGGAAACACCTTGACCTAGGTCTCTAAGGGCCAGTACATCAATCGCTAACATGTCCGGCTCTAATTTATTTTGGTCCTTGCAACGCTCGTACAAGTTAAAGGTTGTTTGTGCAACTTTTTAGACTTATTTGTGCAAGTTTAAGATACTTTGTGCAATGCTAGTGGTGGCAAATAATTGATTGAAAAGTTAACCAGACACTACTAGAAATTGTATAAAATTTGAAAAATTAATTGCTATGTCATTATACTCAGGAAAAACAGGGCAACACAAATTAAGGAATCATAATAAAACTAACAGAAAATCATATGTATGAATATATTCATAAGAGAGAACAAATGGTCTTGCAGATTTTGGTCAATCTTTACCAGATAAACTCTTGCAGTTTAGGTAGGATCAAGACTCAGCATTGTTTAAACTATCATCTTCAATATCACAAATAGGAAGGTCATCCAATTTGTTGAGTTCACTTTTAACCTAATACCATAATGATTGTCCACAATTTGTTAACAATACAAATTTTTAGAATCAACCATTATTCCTCCTGCAAATTAAACTGGACAAACTGTCCCCTTTGGCAAAATCATTATTGCCTTCAAAGTCCAAACTTTGCAAGATGTTTTAGATTTCATTGCAAAATATACCTCTTAATTAAAAAAAAAAAAAAAATTCTTCCTTGATCCCATCATCCAAATCAAGGGAGAAACATTTTGGGTTTCTCTCAAAGTTTATCAGTAGATGACAAATTAGCCAAGAAAACTGCCTAATAAATACCTAAAATATAAAAAATGGGTGCTAACATGGTAGCAAATGAACTGCCAAAACTTCACTAGTAAAGTCCTTCAATTTTATTTTCCTTCATCCAAATTTCTCTGCCTCATATACATTTGTTGTCACAAAAGTTGCACATACTCACAACCACATATAACAAGAAAAAGTTAGTAAGTAAGGTTGCTCATTTACCAAAAAAGAATAAATAAATAAGGTTGCTTGGCAAATTATCCTTCCTCCTCATCAATTTTCTTCCAATACCACTTTCACTAGCCCTTCGTTATCTTAAAAAATATATAGACAATGCCTAATCTTTAAACGTGAGATGAATATTGTTGAATTTGCAAATAAAAATTTAGTCTAGTGATGTGCATAAGTTTGCTTGTCCTTTTCGATCCCTTTTCTTTAGAAAGAAAATAAGTATTTTAGACAAAGTCTACGGCAATTTCTTTTAAAATTTCTTTTTCTTTCCTTTTTTAAGCCATAAAGGGTAGAGATTCAAAAAATGAGAAAGAAAAAAATCTATAATAAGTTTAACAAAATAAAAAAAAAGGAAAGTAACAAAAACATACGCCATCATTTAATTAAATTATGATCTGTTTTCCATTCACCATCACCCCCTTCTTCCACACCACCTTTTCCTCCTCCTCCTACCCTTTTCGCCAATGCTCCTCTACCATGCCTCACCCCTTTTTCCTCCTACATTTCCCTTTTAAGTTCTATCTTCCCACCTTGCAATACTCCTCCCACCTCCTCTCCCCCTCAAGAAGGGGGAAAAGAATGGATGTAAGGGGATCGCGTGAGAAGTGGGGAGAAAGAATAGGAAAGAAGTGGGCGGAATGCCAGGGAAAGGCATTCAATTTATTTAGATTGAAGATTTTGTGCATAAAAAAATCATTTACAATAATGCTTTTGTAATATATTGTATCTGAAGAAAAAAACAATTTAAAATAATAAAATGGTGATGTAATAATAATTTAGAAAATCTCCAAAAAAAAATTTCCGAAAAGGTTTTTGTCCAGGCATTATTGTATTATGCTATAGAATGAACTGTAGAATTCATAATGTACTTAATTTTGAATAATTTTTAAAGTGAAATCTCAACAATGTATGTATTTTTTTTATGTGAACTCCACATGCTAAGATTTAGTAATTTTATTTTGAAAGATAAATTAAAAGATTTGTAAGTGTACTTATTAATGCATTTAAATTATATATAACTTATCATGTTATTACATGTATTCAAATCTACCATACATTTTTTATAAGAGAATTAATAATAGTCCCCTATTTATTTCCTTTGATTACTCGAACTGATGTAAAATGTTTTACCAATTGGGTTACGTTTTCTTGTCAATTAATAAAAACAAAAAAAATTATTGCACCCTTACATTTATGTTTGGATTGTAATTTTTCAAAAAAAAATATTATATTTTGTGTAGATATATTTTTTAATTATTTTTTTATTTCACATATTTCAAATCATTATAATAATTTTTTTAATAAAAAATTCAGAAAAATGCAATTCATACGAACCAATCACCAATGCCTCCTTGGCCAAATCCAACACAGTCAACTTTACGATGTCAAATCAGATGAATTATTACTACTAGTTAGTATTTTAAGTCCTAATTTTAACATCTAAAAAAAAAGGTCCTAATTTTAAAATAGGCATAATTTCAGAAACCTCCCCTGAGGTTTCTGATATTTACACTCACCTCCCCTGTGGTTTGAACAATTACACTAACCTCCCCTGAGGTTACTAATCCTTTACAAATTCAGTCCAAATGATTAAAATATTGTTTTAGAGAGTGAAATTAGAATTTTGTACCTGATTTGCCCTTTGTGCTACATATCCAATGAATGACAAAGTATTACAAATTAATTAATAATTAATAAACTTTAAGGAGTATAGTTTATAGGAAAAAACGTATTACTTATTTAAAGTGCCTGCTCTTTACGAGTATTTTACTTTCAAACATTTACTTTATTACAAATATTTATTCTTAAATACAGATTTGTATTACTCTCAAATATTTAATTTTTGTTAAATAAAAAACCTACCAGTTATTCTTCCGTAGAAATATTAATATAACACTTTTTCAATTTTAGTTATAAATATTTATGTATTTAGCATAAATTAAATGATTCAGGATTAAATACTCATAAAGAGCTAATACTTTACTCATGTAATGGATGAAAACCATAAAAAATTAATACTTTATGGGGGCATTTCTTTTTTAAAAAAATATTTAATTTATATTAAATAGATAACCTACTGATTTTCTTTTTGCGAGAATATTACTGTAACACTTTTTAATTTTTAATTACAAACGTTAATATATTTATCATAAATTAAATATTTGAAAATAAAATATCTGTAAAGAGCGGGTACTTTAAATAAGTTATGTGTATTTGCCTATAAACTATACTCTTTAAAGTAAAGAGTATAGTTTATTGATTTAAGTTAAGAAGTGTAGTTTATTAATTTAAGTAAGGAGTGTAGTTGATAAAATAAATGGTCTCGGAATTAAAGTTTTCTTTCATTTTCACCCATCTTTTTTGAAAATGTTTCAAAGAACAATAATATGTATATGTTTCTTTTCCTTTTGCCTGGCGTTTTTAGCAGGTGCGAGATTCAGGTACAAATATTTCATTTAGACACAAGTACCATAACAGCTATTATACCAATAGTTTACATAATACTACGTTGATCCAGTGTGGTCCCCCTCTCTCTCTGAAGTTTCGTCGAAGGTTTACCAAAGATTATTGATTGTGCGGACAGTTAAATAGACCCAACCACTTTTGTGTGCACGCTCGTACTTACACGTATAAACTAATCAGTTTACCAAAAGCATACCCATTTTTGTCTCTTCAGAGGACTAACCCGCCACCTACAAAAGATTCTCTACTAGCTAAATCAATAAACTATACTCCTTATTTTAAAGAGTATAATTTATAGGCAAATACACATAACCTATTTAAAGTAACGACTCTTTACAGATATTTTATTTTCAAATATTTAATTTATGATAAATATATTAACGTTTGTAATTAAAAATTAAAAAGTGTTACAGTAATATTCTCGCAAAAAGAAAATCAGTAGGTTATCTATTTAATATAAATTAAATATTTTTTAAAAAAAGAAATGGCCCATAAAGTATTAATTTTTTATGATTTTCATTCATTACATGAGTAAAGTATTAGCTCTTTATGAGTATTTAATCATGAATCATTTAATTTATGCTAAATACATAAATATTTATAACTAAAATTGAAAAAGTGTTATATTAATATTTCTACGGAAGAAAAACTGGTAGATTTTTTATTTAACAAAAATTAAATATTTGAGAGTAATACAAATCTGTATTTGAGAATAAATATTTGTAATAAAGTAAATGTTTGAAAGTAAAATACTCGTAAAGAACTGGTACTTTAAATAAGTAATACGTTTTTGCCTATAAACTACGCTCCTTAAAGTTTATTAATTATTAATTAATTTGTAATACTTTGTCATTCATTGGATATGTAGCACAAAGGGCAAATCAGGTACAAAATTCTAATTTCACTCTCTAAAACAATATTTTAATCATTTGGACTGAATTTGTAAAGGATTAGTAACCTCAGGGGAGGTTAGTGTAATTGTTCAAACCACAGGGGAGGTGAGTGTAAATGTCAAAAACCTCAGGGGAGGTTTCTGAAATTATCCCTTTAAAATACTCCAAATTACAACAGTCAAATCAAATCTTGTCCCATTCAAAATCTGCTATCGTCATGTCACTTCACTTCCAGTGAATTAACATCAAGGCCACAAGGAATTCCCGCCAATGCCCATGGATTAACATCGGATTTCAAACCCAATATCTAGCCAAAATGCATGTTTCACGCAGAATCCGCAAGGCATCATACACAAAATGCCGCCTTGTTTGGATCATGGGTCTTGGCGGAAAAATTGTTACGTGTTTTTGTAAATAAAATTTTAAGTATTTTTTAATTTATGTATATTAAATTATTATAATATATATTTTTAATAAAATTTCTAAAAGTATCAATTCGAAGAATAGGCTTATTGTTTTTTAAGGAAAATTATTTTACATTTTTTGTGAGTATATTCTTGTTTGAATTGTACTTTTTCTTATAAAAAATTTCTATATTTTTCATAAACATATTTTTTAATCACTTTTTTACATTGTATAGATCAAATTATTATAATACATTTTCTATAAAAATTTTTAAAACTAACAATTCAAATAGGCTTGTAATTTAGATTATTATTTTAATTTTTTTAAATATTTTTCATAAATATATTTTAAAATCACCTTTTTAATTGATGCAGTCCTTTTGATAAAAACTCCAAAAGATAGATACAAAAAATATATTAATATACATATTTATATATAAATATTATATACAAAAAAATATATTTTGTTTAATAAATATATAAATGAATATATAAATATTAATACAAAAATTAATATACAAAAATATTTATATATAAATATATATAAATATTATATACAATAAATATATTTTGTTTAATAAAAATATATTTATATATAAATATTAATACAAAATATAAATATATATAATTAAATATATTTATTTTTATTTATTTAATTATATAATTATATTTAATTATATATATTTATATAAATAATATATTTATATAAATTTATAAATATATTTATTTCAATTTTTTTTATAATATGTAAATTAATATATATATTATGTATATTTTGATATTTATATTTCAATTATGAATATAAGATATATATAAATTATAGTGATATTAATATATTTCAATTATGTATATTAATATGTATAATATATATATTATATCAATTGAAATAAATATTATATTTTTATATATAAATATAAATATTTTGTTTTAAAATATATTTATTTATATTTATTTATTTAAATATAAATATATATCTATATATATATTTATATAACTATATAAATATATTTATTTATATATTTATATAAATGCGTAAATATATTTATTTCAACTTTGTTTTATAATATGTATATTAATATATATTAATATGTATATTTCAATATGTATATTTCAATTATGTATATTTTATTATATATATAAATTATATTAATATTAATATGTAATTTAAATTATGCATATTAATATGTATATTATATATATTATATCAATTGAAATAAATATATGTATTTATATATAAATATTAATATTTGTTTAAAATATATTTATATAAATATATAAATATATACATATCAATTTTGTTTTATAATATGTATTTTAATATATATTAATATATATTTGTATATGTATATTAAATATATAATAATATACATATTAAAAAATAAAATTGAAATAAAAATATTATATATATAAATAAATAAACATTAATATATAGAAACAGAGCCAGTATATATTTAAAAAGAATCTCAACAAAATTCTAAATTATAAAAATATTTAAAAATATCTCTAAAAATAATCTAAAAATATCTACAATAAAAGTTTTTCATATACGTAGTTACAGTAAAATATTTGAAAAACACCCTCCAAAAACAGCTAATCCAAACGGGCCGTGCACGATTCGACCATTTTGTCTCTTCTTCCCCCATGCATGAAGTTTCCTGACGGCTAAGTCTACACGGAGGCATATGCACCGCCAAAAACCTCCCCAAAATCCTAGTACTATGCTAATCCTCGTACGATCTTTTTGTCTTCTACCTTTACCTTCATCCTAGGCTGATTTCCCTAGGACCCTTTACTATAAATCGTCCTTCCAGCTTGATTTCAACTATCATGACAGAGATAATCAGTTTCTTGATTTCGTGTTGGCAAAAAGGTTAGATTTTCGTGTTGGTTGTTGCATTTCTGGGATAATCGAGAATTTTTCAAGGAGCTTGGCTGTGAATTCGAGGATGGATTCGGAGAGGGAGCTTCAACACAAGCTGATTAATGCTGGGGTGAAGCTTCTGGTGCCAATCTCTTCTACCGATGATCTCCTTGCCTCCCTCGATGTAAAGATCACTTGTTCATGAGGCATCTGGAAGATTTAGAGATTGGCTTGGCTTATTTCCTTTTTTTTTTTGGGCTATGTTGCATGCATGCGCAAAATCAAATATAAAAGTATTGGTTTTTGTCTCTTGAATGCTTTTGTTGATTTAGTCCTTGTTGATTGAGATTATTAAATCCTGTTTTGTTTGTATCTTGGTGATTTTGCTGCTTAATAATGTAAACTTTTGTTGGGTTTGCTTCTGTAAAGTTCAAAATTAATTGCACATAGTAACAATAATTGATAGAAATAGGCTTGCACCAAGCACGCACGAGGCACAGAGTGTTTGATCCTGTAGGTTCAATGTTTATTTGATAGGTTACTTCTCCCTAAGAAATGTTGTTAATCGAGGCTTTCGTTTTCTCTGATAAACGTTCTCTTTTCACGATTCAAAACTGCTGGCTTACTTCTGCGTATTATTTTATATTCGAGAACTCTTTTCTGTCTGATGTAAATTAATTATTATCTTCTTTTTCGTCCTGTCGTTTAGAAACTAGAGGGCCTTTTATCGGTCCTAGGTCAAGATGCTTTCAGTTCGATACGAGATGCACTGTTGCCTTCGATGAAGGCTCTGATCTCTGATAGGCTGTTTAGACATCCTACTACGGAGGTCAGGATTTCGGTTATGTCTTGCATCTCTGAGGTGTTAAGAATCACAGCTCCACATCAACCTTACGAGGATGAAAAAATGAAAGTAAGCTGAAGAACCTATGGTGGTATTTATTCTTGGTTTAGTTGCATCTGCGCTTTGTATTCTACACTTATTTAGAACTCAGTTGTCAGCCTTTGCATTTTGATGGCGTGCAGGAAGTTTTTCAGCTAACTTTAGCTGCATTTGAGAAGTTGTCTCTTTTATCTGGTCGCTGTTATTCTAAAGCTTTGCACATTCTTGAAATTGCTGCAACGTTCAGATGCTGTGTTATCTTGCTGGACCTAGGCTGCAATGCATTTGTCACTGAAATCTTCGAACTCTTTCTAAGTACCATTAAGTAAGTCTAAAATCTTATTTTATTGACAAAATCTTCTAATTGACTGTTTGTCCTCTTTGGATCATTTAGTAATTGCTATCGTTCAGCTTTTTCAAAGTAACTCTAGTACTGGTAGTTACAATACTCTTTAATTTGAAGTTACTAGATGTGTTACATTACCTTCAACCTTCTTTCCTGAATATATGATCTGATTTTCGCTTCATGAATTCCTCAGTGGCGGCAAAGGTTAAAAAATTGATGAGCTCATGGGAAAACCTTTTTGATGTGTTGTTGAGTGATTAAATCATGGTCTCTAATTCGAACAATCAAATTATGAGTGTTCATTTGTTTGTCTTCCACCTGTGTTGTACCTATCAACATATTAAACTATCATGTGCTGATAGATACTCTTATGTTTGAATGTTAAATACAAGGTTCAACCACCCGCATGCTGTATTCTCCAACATGGCAGAAATTATGACTTGTCTTATAGATGCAAGTGATGAAATTTCATTAGATCTTCTAAAGCCTCTTCTGAATAGTGTGAAAAAGGAAAATCAGGTACTCTTCCTTGTATAGATCTCTGCGTCATTTGTTCTCCATTTTTTAAAAAAAAATAATCTGTACTCAACCACGTTTGTTGTTTGCCTCAGATTACTTCACCAGCTTCCTCTTGGCTAGGAGAGAAAGTACTAAAGAACTGCTCAACTAAAGTCAAACCTTATCTCATGAATGCATTGAAGTCAATGAGTCTAGATATTAATGATTATGCCGATATAGTTGCTTTGTTATGCCGAGATATGCCAGCTGGGGCCAATGTGGTGCGCATTTTTCTTTCGTTCAACTGGACCTTTTTTTTTTTTTGGCAAAAGGCAGATAGGTTTATGATTTTATACTGTCTCCAAAATTTCATACTTCTCTTGTAATTTATCTTGCTCCTTGTATTTGTGAATGATGGAAATATGTTTGGACTTCCTTAAAGTTGTTGTTTCCCCCCACTGTCTAATACGTGAGATGTTAAGAAATAGTCTATAACTCTATATTCATCTTCCTGTAACTCATAGAAAAACCAGAAATTGTTCAGGAAGAGAATCAACATCAGAAAATGATTGTTGCTATAGATTTTCCTTTAAAATTAAGCTGTGCTTGAGATGTCAGACTGATTCTGTTGCTTCCAATGCATCATAGGATCGTTAGTTTTCATAGTTGAAGTTCTGTAAATCGAATTAATGAGTCTAATTTTTCCTAAAGATGAGGAAAATGCTCTTTTAAGCAAAATTAGTAGATCAGGCAGCTGAAATGGTTGATATTCTCCTGTTGGAATTGCTCAGTCTAGTAAGACTATTTAGAATCTGGTTTTGTTCTTTGTTGCTTCTTCACTATTCTTTCTGCTATTTAAATGTTTGTGTTGAAATGAAGAGACTGGCTTTAATTTATCAATCTTAATTTAATCAGGTGATGGAGGAGTCAGAAATGACTGCTGCTGACCTTGTGCAAGATGAAGCTCAGCTTTGCAAGTCACTGCTAGATGATTGCACAGCTCAGGAGGCATACAGTGATGATAATGGATCAAATGATAGGAATTCTTCAAAGCTATTGCAGAGCCATGAACAAGTTGTTCAGCTGAAGAGCATAGCTAAAAGATCTGTTGCCCCTGGAGCTTTAGACGGTGGAGGAGAAATGCAAGCAAGAGCAAGAGTACGAGTCATGCCAAATAGAAGGGGAAGAAAACCCAATTCTCTGATAAAACCGGAGGAAGGTTATGAATATTCTGGGATAACTGGACACCGAGATTCTCACAGAATACCTTGTAAGAAAAAGAATCTTGGGAAAGTTAGCAGCTTACCGAGTAATTCATCTGCAACGGAGTCTGTTTTGCAGCCTGAACCAGAAAAGGATGACAAGCCAAGTTCTTTTCCGCCAAGAACGTCACATTTTGACAGCAGATGTGCTCCCATTTCCCTAGATCCAACTGAAGGAGGTAAAAGTCTTCAGAGAAAGAGTAGGCCAAGGAAGAAAGAGAGCATGTTTAGTCATGATGTTAACATTGCCATGTTTGACAAGGAAGGTGTTTTACTGGAAGATCAACTTAAGAAGAAAAGCTTGCCAGGTTCTGATGGTTGCTTAAGAACAGGATCAGACAAAACAGAAAATGCTGACAAAAAACCTGGGAGATATTCAAGGAGGAAGAAATCTGCTGTCTGTAACAACATAGAGACAACCTTTGGCATGAAGAATGTATTTGTAACAAAGGAAAAAGACATGCAGAGTGATTTGGATGGAAAACCACTGCTTTTATTTAGAAGGAAGGATGGACAAAAAGGAATGAAAGACAAAGAAATTGAAAAATCTGAGGTATTATGTTTGTTTAGTGATGTTTGATTTGAATTTTGCGATAGAGAAAAGTGGACATAGTTTTGCAGCGACCAAATAGGAAATTAGGATGTTTAATTTGATATGGAGGGAGTTATTTTTCATGTAAAGGTGAAGCAATTCTGTTTTCACAGTAGAAGCCACCTCTGGTGTGAAAAGAGTACTTGTAAAGAAGGAAAAAGATATCCAGAGCGATCAGAAGGAAAACCACTGGTTTTATTAAGAATGAAGGATGGACAAAAAGGAATGGAATGCAAAGAAGCTGAAAATTTTGAAATATCATGTTTGTTCATTAATAAGTCAATTAATGTCTGAGGTATTATGTTTCTTTATTGATGTTTCTGTGCTTTTACCTACAATTAAAACTGTCAGATTAAGCAAAGTGGACAAGTTCTCCGCCTGCCACCCATATAGGAAATGAGGATGTTCAATTTGATATGAAGTAGTACAAAATCTTATTTTTCATGTAAAAGGTGAACCAATTCTTGTAACTTCTGTCTAAAACTTTCTACTACAGAAAGTAGATAATTAGAATCTTGCTTAGCATATGCTGAGAGCTTGAGCAAGCACCCCGGTCTCTCGATATGTTTGTAAGCAATGACTGGCTAAATTTCGTGCCTGTCTGATATGCCTTGTTTAGATGCTCTGTGTTTGTTCCATATATTCTGACATGATTTTCATATCTGATTTCTAATGTGCGAAGACATCTTTTGGTATTCAGGGTTGCAGGAAGCCTAGAATTGTGAAAGAGTATGGTGAAGAATTAATTGGTTCAAGGATAAGGGTCTGGTGGCCCGTTGACCGGCAGTAAGTGACTCAAATTGTTAAATGATCAAAATTAATGACAATATGTTGATCCTTTTTGCTATTTTTGTAAGTTTGAATCTCTGAATGTTGCTATCATCTTGACTTTGGTCCAGGTGGTTCTGCTTCTTTGAAACAGTTTACAAGTAATAGGACAATCTTCTGGGTGGCTTTGTTGATATGGGTGTTAAATAGCTGAAGCTATTGCCATCTAATTCCCCCAAGCTGTCCCCCATTCCCCCAACTTGCTGCTTGATTTTGGTGTGTCCTTCCACCTAAAATGCATGAACTACAACCCTTTTTTTTTTGTCTCAGTTTAAATTCCATCAGCTTTTCTTTTTCTATGATATAACACCACTTATTAGCTCCTACCTTACCCCTTAAATGTCAGTAGTGGAAACTTCCTTAGCTGATAAGTACAAATTCTTTTAAAGGAGATTTTGGCTTCAAAAGCCAATTTTATGAAGTTGGTTCAACCAAGGCTGGAGACTATTTCACCACTATTGCCTCCAACCAAATAAGTCTATGATTTTTCAAAAACCATGCATGATCTCAGCCTGAAAAACTGGGAATCTTGTTCACTTAAGTGTCTTCTTTTCTCCGTTTCAGCATACCTTTCTTTGACTGAGCGTATCTGTGAATATTTCCTCTCCCCACTTCTGGGCATTGCTGCCCCTGTCCTTTCCCTCTTTTACTAAAGGAATTTCATAGTGCATGATGATTTAGTGCCCTTAAAACTTATATTTATGCTAGATGAACCCAATATTTCATTCTAAAGTTATTCTTTTCTGATTTTCAGTTTTGCTATGGAAAACCATGGCCTGCTATGTGTTGATTTTTTTTAATGTTAATGTAGTAGTTTGATATATTTTTTGTGCTAATATTTCATTTTTCTGTGGTTGGAAATATTTCTGCTCAGTTGGGTGTCAATGGTGCTTTTTGGATCAATCTTTGACTGGTAATGTAATGTATTTGAGCATGTTAAATATGTACATATGTGCATCTGCGTGTGCATGTGTGTGGTAACTTGTTTGAATCAACTTGGATTCCAGAGTTGATTATTTCCAGTTGTAAGAAACTGATGATATTAATGCGGGCTGTTGGAAAAGAAAACCTTCCTATTATTATGTTTGAACAGAACTGAAAACACATGCTTAGAACTGGGGAAGTAAACAGTACTTTAATTGCATGACCAGATAAAAAATTAACATGGGATGCACATCGAGGAGAAAAATTGATGTCAATGGCCATCAGATTCCTCAAGAGAGATGAAGTAATGAATCTATGAATCTAAGTGTCTGTTATTAAATCTAAGCATGACAGGATGAGGGCAGTAGTGAAGCTTTGCTGTTCAACAATGTACTTGAATACCATTAAAGCACGAAAGCTGAACTTGATTGAAGGCGACTAATATTGTGGAAGTTGGTAGATTTCAATTGCGTCGGAAATAGCTTTGTTGAGTTGACTCAGCAAAAAGGTAAAGAAATTGGGACGTCCTCAAGAGCTTTCTAGCTATGGTTGTGAGTGAAACTTGGACCTCAATGACATGTAATTTTTCCTCTTGGGATAAGTAATTTCCTTTTCATATGTATGTTTGACTTCGATAGTTGATATATTGATTAAGTACATAATTGTTAACTGTATTATGTGCATGAACATCGTAGTGGCTAGACACCTGGTGCAGAATTTGCCAAATAACAAAATCAACTAATTTTTGTGTTTATTTTGGGTGGCATTGTTTGAGTAGTCACTCTCTTCATTAATAAGTACAAAATTGAAATCACTACAGCTGAAAATGAGATAATCTGTCGACCTTAATGTTTGAAATCGACCAAACTTGAGCCATATGTGTCAGGGAACAAGCAGAATATTATGTTCTATCTTTTTCTTTTTTTTTTTTTGCGCAGGTTTTACGAAGGCGCTATTGATTCTTTTGATCCCTTGAGGAAGAAACATAAGGTGAAAATATTGACAATGACTGCCTAAACCTTTACGTTTGCTATTATTTAACTCTTTCAAATTCATCCTTGGTTTGCTTCATCCTTTATTATACCTCCATTTTCTTGCTTTTAGGCTCTGTTTTTTATCCTTACCTCAACATGAGATAAGAATACTTTGTAAACCTTCGCCCTATTCTTTTGGATTAAAACATTTTGCTGGTGCATTTGTGACATATTAATTCATCTTAACTGCATGAATAAGCAGTCATCTTAGTTTCTATACTGTAATTTTACATGCTCAGGACCACAGTTTTCTCTCACTGGTTTGAAATTTTGTGGTGATCGAGAATGTGCTGATGTTAAATGGTTAAGTTTGTTTTACGAGTGATCACATGCTTGCTGTCCTTGTTTCAGGTTTTTTATGTTGATGGTGATGAGGAGAATTTGAATCTAAAAAGGGAACGTTGGATTTTGCTTGGCGGCAGTTCTTGTCATCAAGTTAGTCACTGATTTTCTATCTGTCACCTTTCAATTTTTTTTTTTTTTGGGCTGCTGCTCTCAAGTACTGTTTGAGACAGATGAGTTTATCCTTTTAGATCCTCAAAACGTGTTTCTGTAGAAAACTTGTCTTTACTTTGTTATTACCAAGTTTTTTCAAGTCGTCAGTCAAGCTTTTCTTGGTGTTGTTCTTCACTTCCCTTATATCAGAATATGCATAACTAGTTTAATTCTCATGTTCACCTTACCGAAAATTCAGTTTTCTTTTGTGGATTTTAGATGTCATGACATTCCCTCTGAACATCTGTACAGTATGCTTTGCTGGCTTGCTTGTTATCCATGGATGATGATTGTTTTTTTGATCAATTTAGTCACTTAACTGGTTAGGGATTTTTAAGATTCCCTTTTTTTTTCCAATTTCAAGAGTCAATACAGTTGGAAGGGAAAAAAAAAAGAAAGGGAAAAATACAAAATAATTAAAATGAAAAAGAGAGAAGCTATCGTAATAGATACAATCTGAATATTGACCTTGAAAACAGATTAAATCCTTTGAAGTATCTTTTTCTAGGATAGAAGGTTTATCTATCAGTATGTGTCTTGGTCATCACTTCTGGTATATGATGTTTTTCTATGATGGAAGTTTTATCTAATTCTTTATATCTTGGCCATTACTTCTGGTATAGGATGTATGTGCAAGTGACTCTCACATTTAACTTCTAGAACGTTACTCCACTGAAACAATAATGTCTTTTCTCCAGTCAATTTTTGGTGTTCTTTAAGTTGGAGGGGCAGGCATTGGAAGCATGAACACTTAATCGAAATTTCAACCAGAAGCTTCTTCTTTTTAGATGTGCTTATATTTCTTTTCTTACTGAGGCTTATATTCACTTTGGCTGATTTAGCAGATGAAAACGAACACAAAGAATATGTACAAAGATAAAACAGCAAGATCTTTCTGTTTTTTCAACATCAAAATATAATTGTTATTAATAGTTTTTCCTTCAAAATTAAGCTATATATTCCAGACATGAGACTGTATCTGTTGTCTCTGATTCATCAGAGGGTTGTTTGATTCCATGTCTGGAGTTCTGTATAAGAATTGACGAGTTGAACTTTTTCTGAAGACAAGATAATATGTTTTTTGTTAAGCAAAATTAGCAGATCAGGCATGTCAAATGGTTGGCATTCTCCTGTTTGACTTGCTAATGTCTTTGGTCAGTCTAGTTTAGATCGTATAGAATCCCATTGTATATTTTGCTGCTTTGTCACTAATCTTTCTTCTGTTTGAATATTTGCATTAAAATGTAGGGATTGGCCGTAGTTTATGTATCTTGAATTAATCCTTGAATTAATCAGGTGATGGTGGAGGGGGAAACAACTGCCTCTCATCTTGTGGAAACTGAAGCTCAGCTTTGCAAGTCACTTATAGATGATTGCAAAGCTGAGGAGGCAGACACTAATGACCATGGATTAGATGATAGGAGTTCATCGAAGATATTGCAGTTTGATGAAAAAATTGAGCAGCTGAAGAGCATGGCTGAAATATCTTTCGCCTCTGGAGCTTTAGAAAGTGGAGGGGAAATGCAACCAAGAGCAAGAGTAGGAGTTACGCCAAATAGAAGGAAAAGAAAACCCAATTCTCTTATAAAACCAGTTGAAGTTTATACTGAGGTATTATGTTTCCTTATTGATGTGTCGGTGCATTTCTACCTGTAATTAAATTTTCAGAGTAAGCAAAGTGGACATAGTTTTGTCACCACGCAAATAAGAATTTAGGATGTTCAATTTGATACGAGGGAGTACAAATCTTATTTTTCGTGTAAAAGGTGAATCAATTCTTGTAGCTTCAGTCTAAAGATTTCTACTATAGAAAATAGATCAATGGAATCTTAGTTGGCATCTGCTGAGAACTTGAGGAAGCACCCTGTTCTCTTCACATGCTTGTTAGCAATGATCAACTAAATTTCTTGCCTGTTTGATATGCCTCGTTTTGAAGCTTTGTGTTTGTTGCAATATCCTGACGTGATTTTCATATCTGCTTTCTAACGTCCAAATATATCATTTTATACTACTTCAGGGTTGCAAGAAGCCTAGAATTGTCAAAGAATATGGTGAAGAGTTAGTCGGTTCAAGGATAAAGGTCTGGTGGTCCATGGACAGTGAGTAAGTGACTTAAATTGTTGATAATGCTCGAGAGACAATATATTGATCCTCTGTACTTTTTTTGTAAGTTGAATCTCTGAATGTTGCTATTATCTTGACTTTGGTCCAGGTGGTTCTGTTTCTTTAAAACAGTTAAAGAGTGCTAGGAGAGTCATCTGGGTAGCATTGTTGTATGGGTGTTGGATATCTGTAACTATACTCATCTTATTTCCCCACCCCCCCCCCCCCCCCCCGCCTTCTTTCTGCTTGATTTTGACATGTCGTTCCACCTAAACTACATCAACTACAATCCTCCCCACTCTCTCTCAGTTTAAACTCCCATCTTTTTATTTTTTTTGTTTTCTATAATATGGTACGATTTATAATCTCCTGCCTTACCAATTAAACACCATCAGTGGAAGCTTCCTTAACTGAGAAGTAGAACTTGTCTTAAAGGATGTTTTGGCCAAAAAGCCAATTTTGTGAAGTTGGTTTGGCCAAGTTAGGAGACTGTTTCACCACTATTGCCTCCAATCCAGCAAGACTATGGTTTTTCAAAACCCATGCATAATCTCAACCGGTAAAACTAGAATCTTGTTGGCTTATTGACTTCTTTTCTGTAGTTCTAGCAAACCTTTAATTGACCGACATCTGTGAATCTTTTCCTATCCCAAATTCTGGGCATTTGCTGCCCTATCCATTTTCCTTTTACTAAAGAATTTCATAGTACATGATGATTTAGTCCCTCAAAACTCAGGTATTTGTTGCTACATAAAGTCGCTGTTTTCATCCTGAAGTCATCCTTTTCTGATTTTCAATTTTGTGATTGAAGGTTGTGGCCTGTGTTAACTGTTAGATTTATTTATTTATTTTGTTTGTAGTTTTAGTGGTTAGGAATATTTCTGGCCAGTTGGGTGTCAATGGTGATTTCTGCTTTAATCTTTCATTGATAATGTAATGTATGTGAGCATGTTATATATGAACATATGTGTCTCTGTGCAGTGTGTATGTGGGTGGTAATTTATTTGTTTGAATCAACTCAGCAGCTGTAATTGATTATTTCCATTTGTAGGAAGCTCATGATATGATGCAGGCCATTGTAAAAGAAAATTTTCCTATTGTTATCTTGAAACAGAATAGGGAAAAAGATGAGATATCATGAACAGATAGTGAAAATTCTCCCGGAGGGATGAAAAAAAAAAAGCTTAGAACTGGGGTAGTAAACAGTACGCTAACTGCTATTACCAGATAAAAGACTAACAGGGATGCATGTCGAGGAGGCATAGTGATGTTGATGGACGTCAGATTCCTCAAGAGGTGAAGTAATGAATCTAAGTGTTTCTTATAACATTAATAAATCTCCAATGCTACTTGGGATTACTTTTGACTTTGGTAGTTGATATATTGATTAGATACATAAGCATAGATACACTATGTGCATGAACATCCTACTGGAAAGACACCTGGCGCAGAATTTCCCAACATGACATCCTAGTTTTCATGTTTACTTTGGAGGGCATTGTTCGAGGAATGCTCCTCCATTTCATTGATAAATGCAAAGTTGAAATTTCTGCAATTGAATATGGGATAATTTGTCAAACTTAATATTTATGTCAGAGAACAGGCAGAAAGTTGTGTTCTATCTTATCCAGTTCCTTTTGTGCAGGTTTTATGAAGGTGTTATTGATGCTTTTGATCCTTTGACGAAGAAACATAAGGTGATAATATTCACATTCATAGCCTAAACCTTTACTTTTGCTATCATTTACTCTTCTAAAATCCATCCTTGGTTTTGCTTCATCCTTTATTATGCCTCCATTTTTTGCTTTTAGTCTCTGATCTCTGTCCTTTCCTCATAATGAGATAAGAACACTTTGTAAACCCTCCTCATATTCTTTAAGAATAAAAATTTTTTGGGAAGATCCATTTGCTGGTGTATTTGTTACATATTGATCCATCTTAGCTACTTTAATCAGCGGTTGTCTAAGTTTTTTTTATTGTATTGTTACAAGCTTAGGAGCACAGTTTTCTCTCACTCGTTTGACATTTTTTGGTGATTGAGAATGTGCTGATGTTGAATGGAAGTAAGTTTTTTTTATGAGTCATCACATGCTTCTTGTCTTTGTGTCAGGTTTTATATGTTGATGGGAACGAGGAGAATTTGAATCTGGAAAAAGAAAGTTGGTTTTTGCTTGGCAACACTTCTTGTCATCAAGTTAGTTGCCTGATTTCCTACTTTTTCTTCATTATGCTATTTGTGGTGTTTCTGTTATCGCCTTCCCCCCCCCCCAAAAAAAAAAACAAAAAAAAAAAAATTCTCTCCCTCTCATATATTGATGAGATTTCTGGGATGTGATTTGATAGAATAAACAATGAAACCTTTCAATTTCTGCTGCTGCTGCTGCTGCGGCTTTGAAGTACTGTTTGAGACAGCTGTCATTATCCTTTATTAAGGATTTTCAAGTTGTCATTAAGCTTTTCTTGATGTTGTACTTGCCTTCCCCGTATCCGAATTTGTATAGGTAGTTAATTCTCATGTTCACCACACTAAGAGTTAAGTTCCCTTTTGCAGATTTATGTTGCCATGACATGCTCCCAGAACCTCTGTACAGTTTTCTTTTGCTGGCTTGCTTGTTATCTACAGAAGATTATTTTCTTGTTTGATCATTTTAATCACTTAGCTGGTTAGGGTTTTTAAACATTCATTTGTTTCAAATCCAAGGATCAATCCAGTTGTCAAAAAAAAGATAAAATTATTGAAACGAAAGGAGAGAAACTATTGTAATAGATAGAATCCTAATATTGACCTTGAAAACAGACTCAAATCCTTTAACATTTCTGTTTAGAGAAGTTTTTTCTTTATCTGTATGTCTTAGCCATAATTTCCTGTATAGGATGTTTTGTCTAAAATAGATGTTTCATCAATGCTTTAGCTCTTGGCCATTACTTTTGGCATAGGATGTATGTGGACTGCACTTTCAAATTTAACTTTTATTACATTCCTCCACTTGAACAATAATCACGGGCATTTCCTCCAGTCAACTTTTGATATCTTTAAACAAGAGGAGCAGGTATTGGGAGCATTAACACTTGATCCAAATTAGAATTAGAGGTTTTTTTCCCCCCCTTTTTAGTGCTTAGATTTCTCTTCTTACTGAGGCTTATGTTTGCCGTTGCTGGTTTTGCAGAAGAAGAAAGCAAGCACGGAGAACATTTATAAGATAAAACAACAAGATGATTCTGTTTCTTCAGAGAAAAGGTTTGTCGTTTGATAACGTTGTCTTTTCTTCAGAGTTTGAGTTTTTGGAATTTTTATGGCATTCACGTCATCTTCACTACTTTTTTTGATGTTATCAAATGAATTGCCTAGGGCTTTATAACAGCCAAAGAGTTTCTGCTTTTAGGTACCCAACTCGAGCCCGAAAAGCATCAAGTTAGCAGAAAGGTCTGCTGTAGGTGATTTGGTAAAAGGATGTTAAGGAAACAAAGGATGAGGACGAGAATCTCAGAAGCAAAGTTCTCAAGGATGCAAGTAAATCTAGCATGTAGCAGCTTAGCTACACAACCAAAAAGATTATTTCAGCAAGAACTCCATGGATATGCATGGAAAATCGCGATGCTGCATCTTGAAAATGGGCACAACTAAATGGCCTGAAAACACAGACAATGTCATTAGGCTGATGACGCGGTACTTAAATTAAGAGTGGATGATTTGAATTTTTGTAGAACTGGATTTTGTTTTTATTATTACTGCCAAAACATCCCAGTTTTGTGACTATTAAGCTGAATTAAGTTTCACGAAGTTTCACAAGTTCATAGCTGATTCCTGTATTTGTTAGGCTGGTCGACTGAGCTTTGTTGGCGCCTTCGCTGCTATCGTGCTGTGTCTTGTGAATTGTGGCTTGTACTCTCTGTTTACTTCGGGATTCTAGATGAGTCCTTGAGATGGTTAGGCTAACAGGAAGTTGAGATGATTGGAGGGAGGATTGGTCAAAGGTCGTTTTGCATTTCTTTTGTTTATTTGTTAAATTAGCATTCTTTCAGCTTGTTGAATGCTAACTCGGTCGGACGTAGGTAAAGACAATGATCAATAAAAGTTCATACGGTACATAAAAATTGCTAGGGGTGAAGTGAAAATGCAATTACAAGATTATGTGCACAAAACAGAAGTTGTACATGCCACAAATATTCATTAACTCCAAACATTGATATCATTCATCCAAATAATAAAAATAGCAATTTGACAATATGCAAATGCATTGAAGGCATGTATAATTTTTAAAACGAATAGGGTATTTCTTGTAATCATGTTCGGGACAATGATTAACAGGAACATTAGGAAGATTAGTTTGGAGGAAAAAAGAAACGAAAAGAGTGGTAATTATTGATAAAAAAAAAGAAGAAGAAAAATGATCATTTTGTTAGGAAGTACAAATAAGAATTCTGCCAACTCGCTGGTGTAGAGTTGATTAATTTATTTTTCCTAATATAAATAATACACAAATTTAAAATCTCTCTTTCTTGGCATTTTACTATTTGAAGTCAATGTTTAACAGCATATAGGACATCATTAGAAAGTTCTACTAACCAGACAACATTTTCCTTTATGAAATAAAAACACTCTAGAAATTACATGGGTTGGTGGTGAATGGTTAATTCTTTTCACACGAGTGATTGTAACAAAAGCAAATGAAGCCATTGATCATTATATGAATAGTCTTCGTGACCAATCAGTGACAAGTTTGACTTTTACTACTCTATTAATTTTCTACACAATAGTTAGCATCCAAAACAAAAAAAGTTGTCTTGCTTTTGTGCTCCTTTATGCTTGATGAATCATCACAACTAACTTTTTTTTTTTTTTTTTGTCAAAAAAAAGAACCTAGCCCCACTTCAGGCCCCAACCCTTATTCGAGTTGTTGGGTTATTCCCCATTTTGTGACAAGACTCGAACACTGGATCTCGAGTGTACTAACCCTTAGTGAGACCAGCTCGGCTGCCTTGGAGGGTCATATCATCACAACTAACTCGGTGGTATGATTTTGATAAGGCCTTGAACAGCTACTTAATATTCATACATCTTAAGAAAAACAGAATAACCTAAGGTTGTATTTGGATTGCATTTTCCATGATTTTTCATGGAAAAAATACTGTAACGATTTGATGTATGTGAGGAAAAAAGGTAATAGGGAAATGTGATCACGGAAAACGACGTAATTTTCCGACGGAAAACGGCAATCCAAACAAGGCATAAGGCTTTCTTTGAGGGGAGGAGATGGGTTGGGGGAGGAGGGAATATCTAATTTAGGCCCTTTTATTCTAATTCCTATGTTTTAACACACTTTACCTAGAGACTGGTTTGTGGTGCCAAAGCGAAAGCTGCCATTGCCATTGGGTTTGGATGTTTTCTTGCCCAGTAATGCATCCCGTATTGCAGAGCAAATCTTCAAAAAAATGACGGTCAAATATCCCGTCTATTGAGGAAAATGTTGAAATCTCTAATATCTGATATAGATGCTTTGAAATGATTCACATTTGCTCATAATGTCGTTTCTAGCATTCATTGTTTCAATGATCTTTGTATTGTTGAATATTTCAATGAAGTAGTTGTATTTTGACTATTTTCTAAAGAACAAAGATATTTTGGTTTTTTTTTTTAAAGTTCCAATAGTTGTATAGAAAAGTCGGATGTATGGTTAACTAAGTGATTGAGAATTGGGTACAAGAAGTTCTGCTTTCATTTTGGCATTTCTTCAAATTGAGTTACCTAGGAAATTGGTTCTTGGTTGTGTTTGGTAGCTAATATTTTGCTCGATTGAAATCATGACGAAATATTGAAAAGTACATGTCAAATTTTCATTTTGCCAATTGACATACTTTAACAAATAGAAGTTTTTACGAACTCTAGAATATTGACTAAGAGAATAGGGTGGGATAAGTATTTGGATTAAGTTTTTATTTTAACTTTCATATTATTTAGTTTAAAGTTTTATATTCTTATTGTTCAATTGTTAAATAGTAAGTACTTTTGCGGCATAGTGCACAGATGAGGAAAAAAATTAGTAATTAGGCTTATTAGACATTATAAATAAATATTTAAAATTAATGATGGGGTGCAAAGGGTGGAGTGGGATAAGTTTTTGGATTATGTTTTTATGTTAACTTTCATATTATTTGGTTCAAATTTTTATATTCTCATTGTTCAATTATTAAATAGTATGCAATTTTGCGACATGGCGCACGATGGGAAAAAATTGGTAATTAGACTTATTGGCATTATAAGTAAATATTTAATATTAATGATGGGTGCAAAGAGTGGTATAAATTGATAATTTAGTTTACAAAATGTATTTAGGTAGGCTTGTAAAAAGTGAAAATAAATTGGTTGTAGATGGATAATTGGATTACCCCACCCATTTTTTGGCTTACCTATTTATACCGATCTAATCATATATATATATATATATAATAAAGTCGTATTTGTTATGAAATAATGATAAGATGTGGATGTCCGTTGATATTCTCTAGATGTGGCTGTCCGTTGATATTCTCAAGAAGGATTACAAGATGAAGATGTCCGTTTGCATTCTCAAGATGATAGTCACATGTATTCTCCCTAGATTCATTGGTACATTGGATGAACTCATTTATGGATGTACTTGATGTACTAAATTCATGTATTAGTACTTAATAGGGTTCATGTACCTTCTATCTTGGATCACCTATATATAGGGGTGAATCCTACTTCATTTGTAACATTGAAACCTGGAAGTACTTTGATCAGTAAATATAATAATATTCTATCTCTCACTCTACTATTTCAATCCCTACTTTGGGAGTTTATTTTATTAGTTTCACAACACGTTATCAGCACGAGTCTCTAATTTGAGTGAAGGAAAGGCACGAAGCAAAAGTGAAGCACGAAACGTGTCAAGATTTTGCCCGAACAACTTTTGGCTACTTATCAAGGTAATATTCTTTCCTACGAATCTATTGCATAGTCTTATGGCTAATCTCACAAAACAAGAGTTCGTACCTCTTGATATTTCTGGAAAAAATTATTTATCGTGGGTATTGGATGTTGAAATTCATCTTGAGGCAATGGGTCTTGGTAATACTATTGTTGATGAGAATGATGCCTCAAACCAAGACCGTGCTAAGGCCATGATTTTCCTTCGTCGTCATTTAGATGAAGGACTAAAAGTAGAGTATCTTACTGTCAAAGATCCTCTTGTCCTTTGGCGAGATTTGAAAGAAAGATACGATCACCTGAAGTTGGTCGTTCTTCCAAAGGTCCGATATGATTGGCTCCACTTACGACTAAAAGATTTCAAATCTGTCAACGAATATAATTCAGCCATGTTCAGAATCACTTCTCAATTATCATTGTGTGGCGAAAAAGTCACTGATGAAAACATGTTAGAGAAAACATTCTCTACTTTTCATGTCTCTAATATGCTCCTGCAGCAGCAATATAGAGAGAGAGGATTTAAAAAATATTCTGAACTTATTGCATGTCTTCTGTTGGCTGAACAAAATAATGAATTACTGCTGAAAAATCATGAGTCCCGACCAACTGGTGCAAGTCCATTCCTTGAAGCGAATGGGACTCAATTTCAAAATTCTGGTCGAGGTCGTGGACGTGGCCGTAGAGGTGGGTGCCGTGGCCGTGGACGTGATCGTAGTAGATTTGTGCCTCGTGAAGATTATAGCCGTCCCAAAAAGGAGAAAATAACTACGATCCGAAAGAAGGAGAAAAGAAAGTTTATGAAGATGCTCGTATGGTAGATTTGTGCCTCGTGAAGATTATAGCCGTGGCAAGCAACAAAATATTTCCCAAAAAGGAGAAAATAACTACGATCCGAAAGAAGGAGAAAAGAAAGTTTATGAAGAAAAATGCTACCGATGTGGTATGGAAGGTCACTGGTCCCGTACCTGTCGTACGGCTGAACATCTTGTTGACCTTTATCAAGCATCATTGAAAAAGAAGGACAAAGATGTCGAGACAAATTTTATCGACCAAAAGAATGATGATGATGATGATGGTACTGACATGACACATCTGGATGTTGCCGATTTCTTTGAGCATCCTGAAGATGCAAAATGATCATATATTTAATATTTGTCTAGATATTTGATATGTTGTTAGTCTTGTAGGATTGTCCATTACTTTGGTATGTTGTTTGATATGTTGTTAGTTTTATCAATTTACTTTGCATATGTCTATTCTCGTATCTTTTATCAATATTTAGTTTCATTTATTTTCTTCCTGAAGAAGAAATGGATGCCAAATGTTTGGGATCAAATAATGGTGATGATAACATTTGTCTCGTTAATAGTGCTTCTGCGCACACTATATTGACAAATAAAAGATATTTTTCTTCTTTGGAGATAGGAGAGACAAATTTAATACCATCAGTGGTAGTGCAAAATTAATTGAGGGCTCTGGAAGAGTCACTCTATTTTTCCTGAAGGAACCAAAATTGTATAAATCATGCACAACTCTCTCCCAACACTCGAAGAAATTTATTAAAGATATCCGTCGAGATGGATATCAAATTGAGACACTGAATGAGATAATAATAAAAATCAAGTCAGATGAAAGTTGATTATATCATATTAATCATTCGAGGGTGTAATGGTTATCGATATAGTTATCTTTATTCTCATTTGATTTATAATCATCACATGCAGTAAACCAGAAGTTTACTGATCCCAATGAATATATGATTTGGCAAAAGTGAGAATATTTGAATGTCGACAAGTATTTATACATACCCCCTTTATATTATACATGGCTCCAAAAGAAATTTATGTGAACTATTGATGAATGATCTATTGATGAGTGATCTATCCCGACATTAGGGGGAGGAAAAGATCAACCGAAAGGAAATCATCTGAACAATTGGATTTCCTCGATCCTCATACAAAACAATGTGAACTAGAAGTTCAAGAAATTCTTCATTTGAAGAAAATTATATTTATCGACTCCAGAAGAGTTATTAAATCAACTATTCCTGCAGGAAATACTCTGGTTAAAATTGATGTCCCTGAAGGACATGTACAAGTGCTACAAATAAAGGCCGGCCTACCTATATAAGGTATACATTGATTTCAAATATCTCCGGAGATTAAATAAATGTCATGACAAAATTTAACCTCCTGAAGAGGTCGCTCCTGAAGAGCCAGCTCCCGAAGAGCCAGCTCCTGAAGAGCATGAAATTATAGAAAAGTTAATTGGAGCCTAATGAAATGTAGCACTTGATATTATAGAAGTTGATGAGGATCATGAATCTAGATCGGTTGATGAATGTCGGCATAGAAATGATTGACCAAAATGAAAAGGCCAATACAATCTGAATTAGATTCACTGGCTAAAAGAAATGTTTTTGGGCCTGTAGTCCAAACGCCTGAAGGTGTCAAGCCAGTTGGATATAAATGGATTTTTGTGAGAAAAAGGAATGAAAAGAATGAAATAGTGAGATATAAAACAAGACTTGTAGCCCAAGGCTTTTCACAAAGGTCTGGATTTGATTATGATGAAACGTATTCACCTGTAATGGATACGATCACATTTAGGTATCTTGTGAGTATTGCAGTGCATGAAAAACTTGATATGCGTCTGATGGACGTTGTCACTGCTTATTTGTATAAGAATCTTGACAATAATATTTACATGAGAATCCCTGAAGGATTCAATATGCCTGAAGCATGTAAATCAAATCCTAGAGATATGTATTCTATTAGAATACAAAAGTCTTTGTATGGGCTCAAGCAATCTGGACGTATGTGGTATAACCGCCTCAATGAATGCTTAACTAAAATGACCCAATATGTCCATGTGTTTTTATCAAGAGAAATGGGTCAAATTTTGTGATTATTGCGATATATGTTGATGATCTCAATTTGATTGGAACTCCTGAAGAGATCCAAAAGGCTGTCGAATATATTTGAGATCAAAGATTTTGGAAAGACAAAATTCTGCCTTGGTTTACAAATTGAGCATTTAGAAGGTGGAATTTTTGTTCCACCAAACTACTTATACCCAGAAGGTATTAAAGCGATTTCGTCTGGATAAAGCACATACATTAAGTACCCCAATGGTCATCAGATCATTGAATCCTAATAAGGATCCCTTTAGGCCACAAGAGGAACATGAAGAGATACTTGGTCCTGAAGTACCATATCTCAGTGCATTGGTGCGCTTATTATCTTGCTAATTGTACAAGACCAGATATATCATTTGCTGTGAATTTATTAGCAAGATTTAATTTCTCGCCTACAAGACGACGTTGGAATGAAGAATGGTGAGATTGATGTGCTACAAATCCGATCGGATAATAATTTGGCAGATTTGTTTACCAAGGCTTTGCTGACTGCTACGTTTGGGAAACTGGTGAAGAATATTGGTATGCGTCGGCTAAAAGATCTCATATAATGTTTGCATCAGGGGGAGAATTTATTACACAAGAATAGTGTACTCTTTTTCCTTCACTAGGATTTTTATCCCACTGGGTTTTTCCCTAGTAAGGTTTTAACGAGGCATATTCTTTGTGTCATGGACATCCAAGGGGGAGTGTTATGAAATAATGATAAGATGTTGATGTCCGTTGATATTCTCTAGATGTGGCTGTCCCTTGATATTCTCAAGAAGGATTACAAGATGAAGATGTCCGTTTGCATTCTCAAGATGATAGTCACATGTATTCTCCCTAGATTCATTGGTACATTGGATGAACTCATTTATGGATGTACTTGATGTACTAAATTCATGTATTAGTACTTAATAGGGTTCATGTACCTTCTATCTTGGATCACCTATATATAGGGGTGAATCCTACTTCATTTGTAACATTGAAACCTGGAAGTACTTTGATCAGTAAATATAATAATATTCTATCTCTCACTCTACTATTTCAATCCCTACTTTGGGAGTTTATTTTATTAGTTTCACAACAGTATTCTCATTCTTATCCATTTATGTTTTCTCTTTCTTACGTGGCTTAACGAGATGGCAAGTAGTTTCCTACGTGGCTTGCTCCTTTTTTGTTTATATATATATCAATTCTTATTTCCTATAAGAATTCTTAATATTATATGATTCTTATTTCCTATCCAAAAAAAGAACTGGAAAGTAATGCGATATAAATAAAAGAGAAATAAATATCTCTATTAGATATATCTCCAAATTCATGCCAATAATTTGTGTACTGCATAGGGAGCCGAAGTAAATAAGAATTGTTATCACTAAAAGAAGTAGAAAAGTAACTAATTTCAAAAGGAACCATTAATAACAGAAGTCAATATCAGATGTTGGAAATAGGATTCTTAATAAATTTTATTATTAAGTAAGTTATCAAGACACAGTGCATAGCACGAAATTTATGGAAAAGAAAAAGTTAATTGAATCCAATTAACTATATGTATTTGACCTGTACGGTTAAATATAAATTCTTATTTGAGCATGGGTTTGTAAATTTCTATAAACCCGTTCATTGTTAATCAAAATATGCAGGTTATACTCATGGCTAGGTTATAGGATTCACAATACATCTCTGCTCAGATGGTGGGGAGTATTTAGTGTGTGACCCACACCATAGGAGTCCATGCACTTAAAGGACTCGATATAGTTGAGGTGGTCTTTCAAGGTAGGTAAAGTCTGTCTTGAGAACGCACTTTTATTTCCTATAAGAATTCTTAATATTATAGGATTTTTATTTCCTACCCAAAGTTACGTACTTTAAATAACTTAAATCAAGATAAATCTACTTTTAATGTTCTCATCAATATCTCTTTATATTCTTATCAATTCTTATTTCTTATGCCTACACTACATATAACCTCTAATATATTGATTTCAAACATCAAATTCATGGTTAGGTATTTTCAGTGCAAGCGGTTGGCACATTAAAGCATCGATTTTGGGTTTTCACTCCTCTTGATTATCAGGTACATCTTCTTTCAATATGTTTTTTTTTTTTAAAAAGGCAGGTTGATCTTCAATTGTAAAAGTTTAGTAACATATCTTGAATTTTGTTTTTATTTTCTGTTTTTTTTATGAACACATAGGATTAGTAATATATCTTGAATTAATAATAAATTTCTCTTATATTTCACATATTATATCTCACATAATATTTTTGCCTTTAATTTTGATAAATCATTATCAGATTGGTGGAACCGACAACCAATACCAACCTGAGGCATTTTCTTCCTAGATCCCAATTAGTATAATAGATGATTCTAATCAACAACATTTCAATACACTTCATATGAATCATTCATCAGATGGTTCAACAAAAACTATAGAAGAAGAGAATCCTCATAAAAAGATTTGCATGAGAAGGTAGATTTAATAAATTATAATCTTTACGTATTGTTATACATAATCTTGAATGCGATAAATCATTTTTTTTTATACTTAGTTATCCTACTTTGCTATCATGCAGTGATAATGGAAAATCAATAAATGCTGATTTGCACGGACAAATTGAGGAGAATGTTCAAACAGAAGAAAAAGAAAAATGAGTTTCTGAAGAGTAGAATATTATTTGATACTATTTACTGCACTTTTTATTTATTTTCAAGTTTTTGAATGTTATGATATTGTCGAATGTTATTTTTTCCATTTTTAAATTATTGTTTACTGAATTAAATGTTCAAATTTATATTATAAGAATACTTTATATTACAATGCGCATATAGTAATATACTTAAGAAAGGTTATAATAAAATATACATTAAGTTTGTATTTCATATCGACATTTTATAAAATTGACTAAATAGTTTATTATTTTTCGAAGATTTCCGTTCAACGAACGGATACAAAACTAGTTAAATGAATATAAATAGATTGACTCACTTATACCTATGACCCATTTTAACCCACCCAAATCAACCATTTAACACCTCTAATTTTAGCCTCCAATGTGATTTGATTGAGCATTTTATACATGCAACAACAGTAACTCTGTTCTTGAGCTAGATTTTGAATCATTTATTACATCAATTCCCAAGCCAACTCTAATGAAGTCTATTGGCAATGAAGCAGAGTTTCTTAACAAATATATTTCTACCCCCATGTTCCATGACAAAGAGAGTATGGCCTATCTTCTTCTTGAGTTTCTTCAATCCCACCATTACAAGGGTAAGGTAAACTATCACCGTCCAATCACATGTGCAATCTAATAGCAATACAAAATGCTACAATCTTATTCACTATCTCTTAATCTAAGCAAAATATTGAATTTTCTTGTGCTTAGATTGATAATAAACAATAGTTAACATGAAAGTTAGAGAATTTTAGTACTATTCTTGAAAATACCCATGCATATATAATTCATGTGAAATTATGGGCCTGTTTGGAACCTGAGTTTTTTTGGAGTTTGTCTAAAACTTTACTGTAGTGCACTGTAGAAGTTTTTGAAAAAATTTTGTTGAAGTTTTTGTAAGGTGAAAACTTTTTTGTAGAAGTTTTTGAAATGTTACTGTAGACGTTTTTTGGATTATTTTTAGAGGTATTTTTAAAACATATTTTTAAGTATTTTATAATTTATAATTTTTATAATTTTATATTCTTAAACATTTATGCATTTATAATAAATTTATAAATATTTAGAAATAAATATATTTATATATTTATATAAAAATATATAAATGTATTATATTATATATAATACGTAATACACATCTATTTATAAATGTATAAATGTATAATTAATATAAATGTATAAATTATAAATGAATATTATATAAATGAATATATTATAATTTATAAATGTATATGATGATTATGTATAAATGTATAAATGTATTAATATTATGTATAAATGTATAATTAATATTGTTTATAATTTATAATTTTTATTGTTTAAATATTTATATACATTTATGCATTTATAATACATTTATAAATATTTATAAATAAATATATTTATATATTTATATAAAAATATATAAATGTATTATATTATATATAATACATAATATACATATATTTATAAATGTATAAATGTATATATTATAAATGAATATTATATAAATGTATAAATTAAAATTTATAAATATATATGATGATTATGTATAACTGTATTAATATAATTAATATAAATGTATAAATGTATTAATATTATGTATAAATGTATAATTAATATTGTTTATAATTTATAATTTTTATTGTTTAAATTTATATATATTTATGCATTTATAATACATTTATAAATAAATATATTTATATAGTTATATAAAAATATATAAATGTATTATATTATATATAATACATAATATAAATATATTTACAAATGTAATAATTGTATATTATTATAAATGATTATTATATAAATATATAAATGAATATATTATAAATATATAAATATATAATATTATGTATAAATGTATTAATATAATTAATATAAATGTATAAATGTATTAGTATTATGTATAAATGTATAATTAATATTTGTGTTAATATTATGTATAAATGTATTATGTTATACATAATACATAATATAATTGTATATAAATATACATAAATATATATACATAAATGTGTAATATGTATAATATGTATTATATTTATTAAATATATAATATATAATATTTATATAAATGTATAATTACATATTTATATTAATATTAATTTATATGGTATATAATATTTATATAAATATATAAAAATATATTTTAAATAAAATAAAATATTTATAATATGTTTAAATAAATATATAAATATATTATATTATAAATATATAATATATATAATAAATTTTTGAGGGTGAGAGACTCAAAAATTCAAAAAAAATTTTTGAGGTTACCGGCGGCACCGGAATAGGTGATCGGCTCCGGGAGAGGTGGTGGAGGCGGTGTCTGGTGTGGTGGGTTGGGTAAGGGAGGAAGAAAAGTTTTTGAGAAATTTTTTGTGTATAGATTTTTGAAGTGTGTAGGTAAAAAACTTTGAAAAGTTTTTTGGGGTTCCTGTAGCAAAAGTTGTTAAAAAACTAGTAGCTAAAAAACTTGGTAAAAAAACTAGGGTGCCAAACAGGCCCTTATCAAGTGCTTTAGAAGTGTCCTTCTCGCAATGAAGTAGATGTAGCATGTGTTCTAAATTTTCTTACTGCTACATTCTTTAATCTTGTTTAATGCTAAATTAGATGCAGGCAAAGACAATGATCATCAAAGATTCATATAGTACATAAAAATTGCTATGCTTGAAGTGAAAATGCAATTACAAGATTATGTGCACAAAACAAAAGTTGTACATGCCACAAATATTCATCACTCCAAAAATTGATATAACTCGTTCCAAAAATTAATATAGGTATTTGACAATATGCAAATGCATTTAGGGCATATATAATTTTCAAGATGAGTAGGGTATTTCTTGTAATTATACTCTGGACAATGACTAACGGCTAAATTAGGAAGAATAGTTTGGAGAAAAAAAGAAAAGAAAAGAGAGTATTGATCAAAAAAATTATCATTTTATTAGAAAGTAACGTGAGTGCTATGCGTGCTTTCTCAGAAATAGAATTCTGTCAAGTTTCTTGTGTGGAATTGATTAATTTAACTTTCCTAATAAAGATAATATGCAAATTTAAAATCTCTCTTTCTTGGCATTTTACTACTTGAAGTCAACATATAATAGCACATAGGACATCATTAGGAAATTTTACCAAGCAAACAACATTTTTCTTTACGAGACAAAAACATTCTAGAAATTATTTTCAAATGAGTGATTGTAACAAAAGCAAATTAAGTCCTTGATCATTGACTAAATGACTTCATGACGAATTAGTGACAAGTTTGATTCTAATCGATGCAAATTGAGTGCTCATTTTGATTCTAATGGACTAAATGTCATATTAGTAATATGCGAGAGACAGTTAGTGTACTTTTTCCAAATAAAAAAGTGAAATTCCAGTTTCCCCTATGAACTCTAATTCATGCTTTGAGAGATGTGATACTTCCATTTAAATGTAACCCTAGATGCCTTACAACAAGTAATTGATCCATTAGATTGTCTTTGTAGTTAAACGTTGGTGATTTTGGCTCTAGTTACTATCATTATGCAAAGTAAATCATGAGACCATAGGTCGAGGAAGTGGTTCAATCACAGTAGAGCTAGAACCTTGTGGTAAGGAGATACAATAGTCAACTTTAGCATAAATCATGCTCTTAGATTGATATAAGAAATAGGATATTTACTTTGATTTAGAATGTCAAATCCTTTTTTTCTAATTAGAGTGTTGTTGATGTTTAATTTGGAATATATCCAAAATTTTTGTTAGAAATAATCAATAAAATATCTTATTTTTAAGGAATAAATGTAGAATAAGGGAGGAATATATAAAATTTCAAAAGATAATCAATATAGAGAAAGGAATTTTCTTAAATTTAAGGGGGACAATACAACTAAAAAGGAGAATTTTATGAAATTCAAGGGTGCAAATATGATGCAAACTTAAAACTCTTGAAAAATTTCAAGACCATTGTATAATTTTATCAAATTTGTGAGGGACAATTGCCCATCTACAATCCTATGTGACTTCACCGTTTTTCAGTCATACCTAATGAATAAACATGTGTTGGCTTAAGGAGCATCCACTTCATAGTGAATTAGCTTACTGCTAAATTCTTCTCTCTTTTCTAGTACTAACTTAAGATACAAGTACAACAATATGCCATATGGATTGTTCTTTTTTAAAAAAATTATTTTGGTTTGTGAAGTTTACAATAACTTCAAAAATACAGACAATCTCAAATACACCTAAAAAAAATAAAAAAAATAAATAAAAATTTTATTTCCACCCAACAGACATACCACCAGGTCCACCACCACCCACTATTACCACCACTTCCTTCCTCCTCCTCTCTCCTCCCTCTTCCTTCCCCCCTTCCTTTCTTTTCCTCCCTCCTGTGGCGGCAGTGGTGGGTGGTGTTATTTTCAAAATTAAAAAAATATTAAAATTTTTTTAATTCTAAAAATATTTTAAAATACATCCTCAAAAACACTTATAAAAACACCTAACTATCAGTAGTAAAAGTTTTTTTTTTACAAACACTGTTACAATAAAATTTTTAAATAAACACCCTAAAAAATACCTAATCCATGCGAAGCCATGATTAGAAAAGGTTAGTATGATGCGTGAAAATTGTTATGCATAAATTTGCCAAACAATCAACCTATATCTTTTCAAAAGAAAGTGAATATAAGAAAATATGACCTTATTATGTTTTTCATGAATAATCATGTTCTTCAAAATAGTTAACATCGAATTTAGGAAGAATAATTTGAAGAGAAAAATGACTGGTTTATTATAAATAAAAGTATAAAAATATACTAAGAAGGAGCACTAACTATTTCACACTAACTATAATTTATTAAACTCGTGGAGTTTACTAATGGAGTTTGCATGATATAGATAACATACACATCCAAAATCTCGCTCACTTGATGGCGACTTTCTTCCATTATATTGCTAGTGGTCTACAATTGGAAGCATATTTTCTCGGAATTGATTAATAATAATTTGTAAATATAAATTTAGTGTGCAGATTGTGGAGGCCAATTGTGGATTTGTCCACCTCGGCAACCCCTCACCTCGGCAACCGTCTTGGGGAGCAGGGGAGCCTGGACTCCCTGGTGGTCAAGAGGGTGTTGGGATGGTACCGGGAGGGGCCTCCCCAGGATTCGAACCCTGGTCCTTTTTGTATAAGGGTCTTGGGGTTGAATGCCTGGTACCAATTGGGCTATACAACCCCAAGACCCTTATACAAAAAGGACCAGGGTTCGAATCTTGGGGAGGCCCCTCCCGGTACCATCCCAACACCCTCTTGACCACCAGGGAGTCCAGGCTCCCCTGCTCCCCAGGCCTCCACACAGATGTTATTCAGTCTTAAGATTAAAAATCAACAACAGGTTGTCATGTATGATAAACATAAGCTCATATATTTAGTGAAAAATGAGAATGCATATTTGTACTAAGGAAATCCGTTTGCATTAGATTGATATTCAAGTCTCAAAAGGCTTTTTAAAGACTGAGTTCCACCGTAATTGTTTTTGGAGGTAGCTTAAACTTGGATAATATTAAAATCCACATTTGCAATGCATAGGACTTCAATAGGGAGCTTACAGATCAAACAATGCACTCCCTCAAGAAAAAGAAATTGTCTAGAAACTACTTTAGATGATTCAAAAGTCAATTGATCTTAGACTAAGTTTACTTCCACAAGATGACCAATCATTAACAATTCCGATTTCTTACTATTAATTTTCTGAAGATCCTGAAAACATCTCCTTCCAGCATGAATTGTGAAATCCCCAAATGTCATCATGCAAATTGCAATGCCCTCTAAGACATCATACTTCCGTTTGAATGTTTGACTCGAAGTTTTAGGCAAGCACTTAAAAGTGTTTTACAATGAAGACTTCTATGGTTAGATCTATCAAATTGTCAACTGTTTTAGAAGTATCCACTTCATAATAACTAAATAACATACATGCATGTTTGTGTTTGGATTGCTATGTTTTAAAGTTTTATAGAAAAATTTGTTGTAACGATTTCATGTATGTGAGGTAAAGGTGATTGGAAATTGTGATCACAAAAAATGTAAAATTTTTCCTGGAAAAAACCTCAATCCAAACAAGGAAGCGCTTCTCTGCAGATTTCTCTCAGCTAATTATACTAATTGAGAAACAGGTAAGACATTAATTATTGCAAATTAAGGTTGGTAGATTAGTTGAAAAATATTTTGCTTTAACTTGCCAAACAATCGACCAATACTATTTGCGCACAGGCATTTAGGGCATATAAATTTTAAGATAAGAAAAATTGATTTCACTCCATTTCTAATGTATAATCAAAATTTCCACACAAAACTAAAATCTAATCCAGGAAGAATAGATTCGAGGGGAAAATGGCTGAGATGTTAACTGTCGATCCAAAAAAAAAAACATAAACTTAATTTAAAGTACATTTCAAGAGCCAAATTGCTTTAAATCTTTTTCAATACTAAATAATCCAAATGTTAAATCACAAAATCACTCAAATGCATGCTCATAAACATATAAACTGCATTTGTATTGTCCCGGCATCTTTATTGTTTGGATAACATAGGAAGCTTCTCTCCCTTTGAATGTTCTTGTTTTCAATTTTATTCACCTTTTTTGACATCATTCTTTTTCTTTAATTCTGAATGACTTCTTTTTTAATACTATTCTTCATTACTATAAATTATCAATTTCAAAAGCATCCCTAACATAGTGAATTGACCTATCATCCTCTAAATTGCCCTTCTATGTTTTGATTTCAATCTTTAGATGGAAATATTGCTGCCTGCCTTTAAATCATCAAGTCGTACTTCGATAGAGTTTGTTTTATTAAAGACAATTAATTCACAGTTATTGCTACATGCACAAGATATGCACGATAAATTTGTATCGAAAACAATCGACTTAGGTTGATTGTCTTCGGAGTGGAATGTAGCATTTTGATCATTCCACCATATGATTCTGAGAATGCTTTGGTTCTTCCCAAATCTTGTTGCAATCTTGATTATATAGTCAAAATGAGCCAAATTCTTGGATGGATTCCAAAAAATGGAGTTGTTAAAAGTTATTGCTCTGATTTTCAGTTCACTATTTACTATAGATTGATCCAACCCAATTAAGACAAACTCAGCTATGTAAAAGTTGATGGTAAATGGAACTTGATTTTCTTTTTTGAAAAATAGCTAGGTAATGGGCATGGTTCTCTCAAATTTCGTTTCGTCCCACTAAAATGCTTTCAAAGCAAACGTAATATATCCTTTGCTCATCTCTACATCGTAAGTGCATCAAATTATGCACATTTGGATTGGAGAATTTGACGAAAGATTTGAAATCCACTCAAATCGCTCTAGTTATTTGGGTAACTTTAGATGCATTTAGATTTGTAATTTACCAATTATCAAAATATATTTTAAAATGACAATAACCGGCGATTTACAAATTCAAATACCTTCTGAATAATTTAAACAATTAGAGGGATTTGAGAGTATCTTTCTTCAAATCCTTGAATCCAAACGTAGCCTGAAATTAGAGGAGTAATTAGAGGTCCTGAAGGAATTGTTATTGCTGGAACTAAAATGACCATAGGGCACAGCAATCAAACGGCAGAATTACGTGCACTTTTTTCTTCTTTTAACGAAAAATTATGCGCACTTAATGTAGGACTTGCAATTGGATTGAACTAATATCTCACCTCGAATTATTCAGTCTGATTCTTAGGTTATTGTGAAATACATATGTAGACCTCCACATGCAAACAAACTTCATCATGGAACGCGGGATTGTCAGGACATGTACTATTGACAGATCCTTAAATAAAGGACCTGTCTACTTAGCATCCCCTCCGGCTTAATATTTTGTCCATGCAAGTTATGATGTACTAAAACTAATAACACCTAGAATAGGTCTTGCACATAACCGTGTTTTAGTAATGGAATCTTTGTTTATCTCAAACATGTATAATGGTGCCTTAATAGTGCTGGTGGCACTGGCGCCTACTATATAAACCATTTAACTGCCCCTCCTGGGCAGCTCGTTTGGTCACGACAGCCCCTTGGAAGTCGTTGTCCAACTCCCCCACCAGGGATCGAGTCTCGGGGTTACCGTGTTCAGGGGAAGGGCCTCTCCTCTCGGGTTGGAGTGGGATTAGTCGGGCCCCATAAAAATTAACCCGGACACCCACTCCGTCAGCAAAAAAAAATATATATATACACACACACACCATTTAACCTCCATTCCTTAGTCTTAATACTGTCCCTTCAATTTTATCTTCCTTTAAATAGATTGGTAATAGTTCACGTGATTTGCATGTGATCACAGTATCATGATATATGATATTTCTTATACACTAATTTTTTGGCAAAATTTTATTGTTAACATCATAATTTAATATGTGCATATTTTTCATCTTTTTTGACCAATTATCTTTATAACTTTATTTTAAATTAACTGGAGGTATCACCCATTTGTTAAATTTTCTCTAGAGAATTTCTCTGAATTTATTGTGGACTTTTTTTTCTAGCTTGCTAAGCAAAAGATAATTGTTTGGACAAATAATGTTTGTTTGCTCTACCATTATTATTTTTTATGGTTTGCAAGTTGAATATGTTAGTACTTTGATGTAATTTTTCAATATGAAGTGATATGCATTGTTTTTGAAAAATGAAGGGATGTACGCACATTCTTTAAAATTGAACTCTTTTGCATTCTTTTGTATGATATTTTTGTTATTAATGGAGTGTAAATGATCAACCAGATACAAAGATTTTATGTATGACTGTTCATTTTTACAATTGAAATTTCATTTCTCCAGAATAATTGAGTTTTTCTTTTTCCTTTCCTTTTCTTTTATTTTTTTTTGTGGATAGAATTTGATACAAAGCACAAATGACAAAGACTCCATTATCCTAAGAGCACCCTATTTTTGTACCAAGAGTAACATTTATGACGATTTAGAAATTGAATTAGGCTGTAATTAATCAAGAAATTTAGATCGAAATAAAAAGTGTTGCTTTGTTTATTGTCTTCATAGTTCAACGTCAATTAAGTTTTTAGTTTTTGGCCTTCATAAGTGATACCATTATTGACTATTATTAGGAAGAAAAGGCATTTTTGGCATAATGTAAAATTAAGACAAATCTTACTTAAGCTCTATTCTTCCTAATTAAACCTACCATACTTATATAAACAGGAGTATTTGGAAAAAGCTGCACAAAGTAAGGCTACTTGGAACTGTTTCATACCCTCTTTTCTTGTTCTCTTCTACCACATAACTACATATTCAACATATGGCGGAGGACAGACAAAGCTTCATCTTTGGATCTGAGATTTATATTCACTAAAGATACGCCATTAGATTTACATGGTGAAAATGAAACTTAGTCGAATGACGTGTCAAATGTGGTTTTGGCAAGGTGACATATGATTTGTCTTTCATTAACTATTGCTACCTCGGTAAATTCATTGCCCGTGTGTTGTTCGCTTGTCATAGCAAAAATCACATTTTGCATTTGATTTAGCACAACGCAAAATTTTTTAAGTATCCAAAACGACAACCATTTTCCCAACTAAGAAAAAAAAAAAGACAACCATTTTCTTAATGTATACACTGTTTATGTGGCATTCCATAATTAACTTTCAGCAAATGCCCAATATAACCATTATGGCAGCCAATAAGGACTCAGGTGTCAACTAATTTCCAACTTTTTTTTTTAATCTCTTATATCTTTTCACACCTTTCTCACTCCCAATTATCAGGATTCGAATTTTGAACTTAACAGTGAAAGGAGATCTAAATCAACTTCAACTTCATTAAAGCATAATGAAAAATTTTGAACAGCTAACACGAGTTAGTTCAATTGGTAAGGACGGACAATTTTTTTTTTTTTTTTTTTACAAAAACAGATGTGTTTAAATTCCATTATCAACATTAGCACTGTGCTGTTAAACGACTTGTAAGTTTTAAATGACTTATGATACACCTGTGTTGATGCTCGAAGCCAAATCAATTTTGAGCAAATTGCAATTCAGGAAAAGAAACCCTTGAGAAGGGCATTATGCTATAAAATGAAATGAATTGGTGAGTTCAAAGTGGACTTATTTTGACTAATATAAGCATGAAAAAGTTGATTCATCTCTCATTATAAGTAAATAGATTTTTGTTTATAAACTCCCCGTGCATTATACGTGTTTTTTTTTTTGAGGGCAATACGTGCATTATACGTGTTTGGACTTGGTAATCAATTTTGAGGGTAAAAAACAATAATCGACATTAGGAAGGGCCAACTAAAGACAAAAAAAATTATGAAGTCAAATTTTGTACTCACATATCATTACATCCCTTCAAGATCTGCTCTTGTCAAGTCACTTCACTTCCCACAATCCCACTTCAGTGAGCTGACTTCCCACTTAAAAGTGAAAAATCCCACCAAATTGTACGAACAAACACCGGATTTCAAACTCAAAATTTAGCTAAAATGCATATACCACCCAGAATCCGCGAGAAATTCCATCAGAATTCGAAAATTCCTCTGCATGCAAAGCCATTTCTTCTTGCAGATGTCCTAGTACCTGTAACGGCTATGTCTGAGATTACCCATTCATGGCCATAATTTTAAAAAATGCAGCTTATTCTGTACTCTCAGTTAACTAGTTCTGCACTCATCACTGCGTCAGCCCACAAAAACCTGCCTTTTCCTTTCATCCGACGACGGAAGTTCCTAGGCTTATTGATAAAATCTCCTTGATTTCTTCAATTTTCAACTCTTGGGGAGAAATTTTGGTGCAGGGTCGACGAATTAAGGGCCAAATTCGAGTTGGGTTGGCAAAAATATAAGATTTTGGAGGTGGGTTTTGGGAATTAGGAGCTAGGTTGCCAGCATTTCTTGGGTTGGGGTAATTTTGCCTCGTGGCTCTGTGGGGATTTAAGTTGGGCAATGGATGTTAACGGTTTGGGTGTTTTGGATTCGGTGAAGGAGCTTCAACTTCAAAGCCAGCTGATTGAAGCTGGGGTGAAGCTTCTGGTGCCATCTTCTTCTGCCGATGATCTTCTTGCTGCCCTCGATGTAAAGATCATTTCTTTTATGCTACATTTTCTGCATTCTTTTGATGTTGGCTTGATTTATAATTTTGTTTTTAGCTATTTTGCATGCATGTGAGAAATCGTGTAAAAATGTTTTTGATTTGGTCTTATTGGGGGTCCTATAATTCGTGCTAAAAGGTTATTTCTTGAGCGTTTTTGTTGATTTAGTTCTTTGGTTTTGGGTGGTTGAGATTGTAAATTGGCGCTTTATTTATTTGGTCATGAATTTGCTGGAAAAATGTGAATTCTTTCCCTAATATTGGGTTTGATTTTGTAAACCACAAAAAATAATTGCATACCTTTACACCAGTTGGTAAGAAATAGGCTAGCACCAAGCACGCACGAGGCACTAAGAGTTGTTCCTAGTACATTATTGTTTCATAATCATTTTGAATAAGGCAAAATATTTATCGCATTTTTGTTGATTTTCGTGATCTTTATTTCTCAGTCCGTAGGTTTATGATTGTTTGATGGCTTACTTCTGCCTGATAAATATTGTGAATGAGGCTGTCCTTTTTCCTTGATGAATTTGTTATTTGTTCAAATTTGTCGGCTTACTTCTACATACCATTTTGCGTTCCACCTCTCATAGTGTAAATTAACCATCATCCTCTTTTTCATTCTGTTGTTTAGAAAGTAGAGGACCTTTTATCCATTGTGGGTCAAGATCCTTCCAGTTTGATTCAAGATGGGCTCTTGCCTTCGATGATGGCTTTGATCTCTGATAGGCTGCTTAGACATCCTAATACAGATGTCAGGATTTCAGTTATGTCTTGCATCTGTGAGGTGTTAAGGATAAGTGCTCCGCATCAACCTTATGAGAATGAAAGAATGAAGGTAAGCTGAACACCTACAACAGTATCTACTCTTTTCTGTATTTGTTTGTCTGCTTCCTATTGTATACTTGTTTAGAGCCAGTTCTCAGCCTTTTCATTTGCATGCTGTACAGGATATTTTTCGGTTGACTTTAGCTGCATTTGAGAAGTTGTCGCTTTTCTCTGGTCGCTGTTATGCTAAAGCTTTGCACATTCTTGAAATCGTTGCAAAGGTCAGATGCTGCATCATCTTGCTGGACATAGGCTGCGACTCATTGGTCACTAAAATCTTTGAAGTCCTTCTAAGTACCATTAAGTAAGGCTAAGATGTTACAGCTAATCTTTAAAATGTATTTTTATTGTCAAGACATTTTGATTAACTGCCTTTTCTCTTTGGATCTTGTAGTAATTGATATTTGTTAGCTTCTTTAAATTAACTCTAATACTAACAATTAAGGTTATCTTGAATTCGAACTTGTAATAGCATTCCCATTATGTCCTGCAAATATGATCCGCTTTCAACTTCGTGAACTCCTCATTTAGCAGCAATGAAATTGAAAAATTTGCTGGACTCATGGCAAACCTTTATTATTTGTTGTCGAGTGATCAACTCATGGTTTGCAATGCAACTTGCATAACGGAGTAATTTAGAAAGTTGTACCAAATTAAACAAATTAGAGGTATTCATTTGCTAATCTTGCACCTGTCTCATGCAAGTCAACACATTCAATTGTGATGTGCTGATTGTTGTTGTGTTTGAATGTCTAATACAAGGTTCAACCACCCGCAAGCTGTATTCTCATACATGGAAGATATTATGACTTGGCTTTTAGATGAGAGTGATGACATCCCATTGGGTCTTTTAAAGCCGCTTCTAGCTAGTGTGAAAAAGGAAAACCAGGTACCCTTCCTTATATAGATCTCTGTTTCATTTATTCTTGTTCTTGTTTTATTATTACTCAGTTACCTTTATTGTTTGCCTCAGATTACTTCACCCGTTTCCTCTTGGTTAGGAGAGAAAGTATTAAAGAACTGCTCAACTAAAGTCAGACCTTATCTTATGAATGCAGTGAAGTTAATGAGGCTAGATATTAATGATTATGCCGATATAGTTGCTTCGTTATGCCGAGATATGCCAGCTGGGGACAATGTGGTGCGATATCTTCTATCCTTCAACTGACTTCTTTTTTGGCAAAAGGCAGATGTAGTTATGATCTGTGCTCATCTCCAAATGTTCATGCTTGCTTCTGATATAGTTTTTCGTTGCTCATTGTATTTGTGATGATGGAGATATGTTTGGACTTCCTAAAATTTCTTGTTCGTTCTCCTTCACTTTGTTTATAACGAGACATTAGAAAATATACTAACACTCATCTTCCCTTAACTAATAGCAAAATTTGAAGTCATTCAGTAAGTTAATCAACTTTAAGGAGTAACTTATGCTGTCAGTGGTTGTTCATTCAAATTATGCTATGTGTCCCAGATGTGAGACTGAATCTGTTGTCTCTCATGCATCAGGAAGCGTTTTTAGTCTTTAAGTTTGGAGTTCTTTAAATTTATTTGCGAAGTTGACTTTTTCCTAAAGATGAGAAAAAGGTTCTTGTAAGCAAAATTAGCAGACCAGGCATATCAAATGGTTGGTATTCCCCTGCTAATTTCTGGTCGCTCTAGTGTAGATGGTACGGAGTCCATTGTGTTTGTTTCTGGTTTATCGTTCTTCTTTCTGCTGTTGGAGTAGTTGAAATAAAGATATGAGATTGGCTTTGATTTATTTATTTTGAATTAATCAGGTGATGGTGGAAGCAGAAGCATATGCATCTTTTGTTGTGCCAGCAGAGGCTGAGCTTTGTGGTTCACTGCTGCATGCTGGCACATCTCTACAGATTGATGATGATGACAGCAGATCAAAGGATGAAATTGAGCAGACGAAGAGCATGGCTAAAGAATCTGTTGCCGCTGAAACTTTAGAAAGTGGAGGAGAAATTCAAGCAAGAGCAGGTGTTGGAATAGTACCAAGTAGCATGGGAAGAGAATCTAAATCTCTGGTAGAACGAGAGAAAGATTATGAACATTCTGGGATGACTGGCAGCCCAAATTCTCTTGAAATGCCTTATAAGAGGAAGAATCATGGAAAAGTCAGTAGCTTGCCACATAGTTTGTCTGCAGAAGAGTCATCTTTTCATCTAGAACCAGAGAAGGAGAGCGAACCAAGTTATTTTCAACCTAGAACATCACACTTTAACAGCACACCTCCTCCCATTTCCCCAGATCCAAGTGATGGAGGTAAAAGTCTTCAGAGAAGGGGTAGGTCAAAGAAGAAAGGGAACATGGCTAATCATGATAGTGATCTTGATGGTCACTTTCAGGGCTCTGATGGTCACTTAAGAATAGGATCTTCCAGAACAAAACATACTGAAGAAAACCCTGTGAGATATTCAAGGAGGAAGAAATCCGCTGTTAAGAATAATATTGAGAGAACTGCTGGTGTAAAGAATGTAGTTATTAAGACGGAAAAAGACTTCCATAGTGATTCAGAAGAACAACCACTTATTTTATATAAGTTAAAGGATGGAAGAAAAGGAGCAGAAGACAAAAAAGCTCTAAAATCTGAGGTATTATGTTTGTTCATCAATAAGTCAAGTAGAGGAACTTTGTTTGTTTAAGTGATGTTTGGATGCATTACTACCTATGATGATTAAAACCTTCCATATAAGCAAAGTGGACAAAGCTTTTTCACCACCCAAATAGGAAAGTAGGATGTTCAATTTGATGGAGGGAGTAAAAATTTGATTTTCCAAGTAAAGGGAGAAGCAATTCTTGTAGCTTCAGTCTAAAGCTTTCTACTAGAGAATGTAGATCAATAGAATCATGCTTGGCCTCTGTTGAGATCTTCGGCAAGCACTCCTGGTTTCTCTAATGTGTCTCAGCAGTGATTGCTAAATCTTGTTTCTGTCTCATATGCCTTGTTCTAATGCATTTTTCCCCCCATATAATCTGTGGTGGTTTTTGTATCTTATTTCTGATGTTCCTGTAAATATTTCTTTAACCAATTTAGGTATCCAAGAAACCTAGAATTGCCAAAGAGTATGGTGAAGAATTAGTTGGTTCAAGGATAAAGGTCTGGTGGCCCATGGACAGTCGGTAAGTAACTTAAATTGTTGATAATTCTCTAGACTTTGTATCCATCCTCCATATAGACTTCTTAATTCTTAAATCTTAATGTTACTGTCATTTTGACTTTAGGCTAAGTTGTTCTGCTTCTTTGAAATAGCTTAGAGTAATGGGAGAATCTTCTAAGCCGTGTTTGTTGATCTGGATGTTACTTGTTAGATATTTGAAGCTATTTCGATCTGGCTTTTTTTCCATCCTCAGCAAAGCTTTAATATGATTTTTTTGGGCTTCATTTTGACATGTCCTTCCACCTAAACTACATCAACCCCAATTCTCGATGCTTTTTGGCTCAATTTAAAGTCTCCGTGTTTTTATTTTCTGTTGGACGACACCATTTTAAGTCCTGCCTTATCAGTTAAACACCATCAGTGGAAACTAACCTAGCTGGAAAGTACAAAATTCTCCAAAAAGGATGTTTTGGCTTCAAAAGCATAATTTATGAAGTTCGTTCAGCTAAGCTAGGGGTCCATTTTACTACTATTGCCTGCAATCAGACAAGACCACGGGTTTCCAACAACTCTGCATAATCCCAAACTGAAAAACTAGGAACCTTATTAACTGCCACAGTGAAATCTTTTCAGAGTTCCAGCAAACCTTTCCTTGACCGAGCATTTCTCTGTATTTTTCCTCTCCACAGCTGGGCAATTGCTGCCTGAATCCTCTAATCGTTTTAGTAAAAGGAATTTGATACCGGATTACGAGTAGTGCCCTTAAAATTTCCGTTTGCTGCATCAAGCCAATACTTTCATTCTTGAATAAGCCTTTTCTGATCTTGGAATATGTGATGGAATGACGTTGCCTTGTTGATTTGTTCTGTTGATATACGAGTTTTACTGGTTGGGAGTTTTTCTGGCAACTTCGGTGTCAATGGTGGTTTGGTAAAAATCTTTGACTATGATGTAATATGTACAGCACCTCGCGCGCGCGCACGTCTGTGCATGTGTGTGTGTATATTTAGTAACTTTGTATTTGAATCAACTCGGGCAATTTTCTGTTATTTCCATTTGTACGAAGCTGATTGATAGGAATGCATGCCATTGTAAAAGAGTACTTTCCTATTATTAGGTCGTGAAACAGGAGAAAAGGATGAGATAGCATCAACAGACAGTGAAAAACTCTTTCCTAGGGTGGAAGAACATATTCGTAGAACCAATATAGGTCAGGTAGTGCATCTAAATGTTTGCTATAGTAATAAATCTTCAATCTGTTAGATCTAAGCATGACAAAGTGAGGTCAGTACTGAAGCTTTCCTGTTGGATAATGTACTTGATTACCGTTAAAGCTTGGAAGTTTGAAGTTGATTGAAAAGGGCATATAGTTTGAGTGTAGGCAGATTAAAGATGGATCGGTAATAGCTTTGTTGATTTGAATTAGCAGAAAAGGAAACAAATTCGAACCTTCTCTGGAGAAATCAACCTATCGGTGAGTAATACTTGGGTCTGAATGAGATTTTATTTTTCCTCTAGGGATAAGTATGTCCTTTTGACTTTGAAAGTTGATATGTTCAACGAATACATGATCATGAATGTATTATATGTACAGACTCCTTGGTGGCAAGACACCTTGGTCCAGATTTTGCCGAATTGACAATGAACTTAATTTTATGATTAGCACAGGTAGTGTTATTGTTGAAATGGTAAACTGGTTCTTCCATAAATTCCAAATGAAAATTCTACCACTGGGATTGAGATAATTCATCAAACTTCACGTATTACATCGGCCAAACTTGAGCCATTTATGCCATCTTCAGTGTTAGGAAAGAAATGGAATGACATTTTATCTTATTCATTTTCTTTTGTGCAGGTTTTATGAAGGCGTTATTGCTTCTTTTGATCCTTCAAAGAAGAAACATAAGGTGATAATTTTTGCAAAGATGGCCTATTTATTTACTATTGCTATCATCCAACTCTCCAAATCCTCCTGCACCCTTGGTTTGCTTCATCCTGTATATTATACCTCCATGTTGTGCTTTTAGGCTGTGATCTTTATCACAAACTTATAATAAGAGAAGAGCACTTGTAAACATTCCCCTTTATCCTTTAGGAATATGACCTTTTGTGGTAGATCTATTTGCTACTGTATTTCTCCCTTTGATACATAATAGTCTTAATTACTTTAATATATTTAAGTGGCTATATAAAAATTTTTGCTCCATAATACATTCCAAGGAGAGCTGCTGTATCTCACTGGTTTAACATTTTGTGGTGATCAAGAATGTGCTGATAAATGGTTGTTTGTCTTGTGAGCCATCACATGCTCATTTGCTCTCACCTGTGTTTCAGGTTTTATATGTTGATGGTGATCAGGAGATTTTGAATCTGAAAAAAGAACGTTGGTTTCTGCTTGATGACCAAGTCAGTTACCTGATTTTATGCTACTCTTCATTGTACATTTTTTAGTTTTCTGTCCCACCCCCATTCCCCCCAACCCCCCCCCCCCTCCTCAAATGTTGATGGGATGTGATATTATCAGGAGAAAAAGGGCAGCCTTACAAGTTCTGATGCTGCTGCTGTTCGGTAAGCACTATTTGAGAAGGCTGTGTGTATTCCTTTAGATCTTTAAAACTTCTTTCTGTTGAAAATCTCTCTTTTAACTTAATCCACAAGTTTTCTCAAGTAGTAAATGAGGCACTTTTTGAGGTTGTACTCTGCCTTGCCCATATCTGGATCTGCATGATAAGTTTTATGCTCATGTTCAACGTGAGAAAAGTTGATGGTAGTCATTTGCTCGTTCATGTAGCCATGACATTGATTGGGAACTTCTGTACATGAATTTCCTTTTGCTGGGTTGCTTGTTATTGGTGCTAGATGATCGTCTTCTTGCTCATTTTAATGACTTGACTGGTTAGTGTTTTCTTATGTCTAATTGTTTCAAATTGAATAATCAATAAAAGTTGGCCAAAAACGAGGAAAAGGGAGCTATTGTAATCGAAACAACCCTAATATTAACTGTAAAAAAAAAAAAAAGACAAAAATCCTACAAAACCATGCTATATCAAACTCTTTTCTATGGAAGACGTTTCATGTAATGCTTCATATCTTGGTCATTATTTTTGGTATTTTATGTTTGTTTACTGGACTCTTTAACTCTGCGACATTGCTCTACTTTTGACTATAATAACAGGCATTTCCTCTACTCTAACATGGTGATGTACTTTAAATTAGAGCAGGCATTGGGAGTATAACCACTTAATCCAAATTAGAATTGTATGTTTCTTTTATTTTGTCAATGCTTTTATTTCTTTTCTCATCTGAGGTTATTGTTTGCTTTGGCCGATGAACATCATTGATTCACAGAAGAAGAAAGCGAACACAATAACAAGATAAAACTAAGATGATTCTGTTTCTTCAGATAAAATGTGTCTATTAATTATTGAGTTCTGGAATTTTGTGATGCATTCACGGCATTTTGATAATTTGTGTATGATTGCAATGAAATAAATTGCCAAGGGTTTCATAACAGCCTAGGAATTTCTGCTTTTAGATCCCGAACTCGAGGCCGAAAACGTGGTAGGAAGTCAGCAGCAAGATCTGCTCTGGATATTCTTCACATCAAAACCGAAATCGATGTTTTGGCAAAGGATGATGAAGAATCAAAGGATGAGGAGGAGAATCTCAGAAGTGAAACTCTCACGGATGCAAGTAAATCTAGCAACTAGAAGCTTAGCTGCACAATCTAAAAAAGCATCTCAGCAATAACTCAACTGATATGCATGGCAAATCGCTATTATCGCATCTTGAGAGTGGCAGATTAAACTGCTCAAAACAATATATGAGAATATCATAAAGCTAACATCATGGCACTCTTTGAAGAGCAGATCTTCTGAAATTTTGTGGAACTTGATCTTGATACATGCTATGCAGTCGATTTCTGCATTATATATAACCTTGTGAAACTTGTGGGGATAGTAGTTAGCTCTTAGGCATAGACAGGGCATGACTTGTTATCTCAGCCATATGGAGCTCTGGCATGACTTATTAGCACAGCCTATGTTGTAATGTATCTCTAGTTTAGGTACCTTTGCTCCTTGGAATCGCTTTTGGTGCCAGCATGCTGATGCTGCAAATACATGCTTGGTGGAAGTAACAAGTGAATAAGGCTACTATATATATATTCTGGTGGTATTCCTGTCTAAATTGGAACAAGTTCTTGCTTTCAGAACATTTCCTTGCGTATATTCTTTTTTTTTTAAAAAAATCTCTGTTTAGAAGTCAGAAAGATCCATGCAATGACTTAAATTCTTCCATCTTAGATGAACTGGAATATCTTAATTAAAACTGTGCTTTGCTGACTGATGAGTAGTCAAAGAAAGAAAATATGTTTGTCTTTTGTGCTTTTAATGTTTTGTGAGGGTTCATTTGGATTAGATTGTGAATGCAAGGGGTTTATGCTTTTTTTTTTGGCACTATGCATAACATAGTCGTTTACATTTTGCCATTTGTTCTTGACAAACATACTGTCGCGCCCCACTTTTTGAATGTGTGTGGTGTGTGAGTGTGTGTGAACGTGTGCAAAATGAAAATAAAGGCCATGGGACTTAATAATGCGACGGTTTGGCCATATAAAGTTCAAAAAAGGGTTTTTTGTATCAAAAATGGAGTCGCCACTTGGTATAGAGTTAGGGTGTACCAAGTCACCCAAAAATGATTTTTGTTTTTGAAAAGTAAATAAACTCTTTTAGAGAACTTTTGGGTCTACGTAACCAAAAGAGGGATCGGGGGTCACATTTGACGAAGGGGAAGGCAAGGATAAAAATCCAAGGCACCCCTTCGATCTAGCCAAGGCTAGTTGCGTGACTTAAACCAATTTTCCATAAATTTTCTACCCAAGGTATGTATCGCGTATTGGATATGTCTATATGAATGCAAAAACCTAGACCTAGGGGGACATGAGGGAAATTTCTCTTCAAAGGTTGAGTGGTGCCAATCACATTAATTGTGAAGCCCAATAATGATCCTTTGGAGAGGTCACACATAATCCTAAATGACGTAAAAATGAGTGGAATGCATGCCATGTGAAAATGTGAGTTTGTGTGAAGTGAGAAAAATGATAAAATAATAGGATATAAGTGGAGGCGTGCAAATGTCTTTACAAGGTAAGGTAAGTAAAGAATAATAAGGTGAAAATGCCATAAAGTGCATGTGTGCGAGTGATATGGTGTAGAGTGTAAGTAGTTGAATGAAAACGTGTAAAATTAAAGTAGTGTGAAGTGGGAATGTAGAAAGAGGAATGGAATATAAAGTAAGTGATAGTGAATGAATAAAATGCATGAATCCTATAGGAATGCAAGCAAAACGGGTACGGGGACTCTTAACTTTGTGACTTGATTTTTCCTTTGATAGAGGGAATATAAGCGTGCTAAGGTTTAGAAAAAGCCACACTCGTCTATATCCCATATTTAAGGGGACTCTGCAGGCAAATGTACACTATACCTAGTATGAAGTGCAAAAATCCTAAAATGGGGGGAAAAGGGCTCGAGGAGCATGCCAGATGATAAAACTAAGGAAAAATGCATGATATGTAGTGAACAGGCAAATAATGCATTAATGAAAAACAAAGGAAAAATCCTATTGGGCCTAGCGTTGGACTAGCCCTTTCTATGAATTACTACTAGCATTAGACTAGTGGAAACGATAAAAGAAGCCACAACTAGCGTTGGACTAGTGTGGTGACGTACATTCATCCATTCCATTCATCCACACTATAAAAAGCGAGTAGACATGCAAATCACTTATAAACACGTAGCACATAACACTTAGCATGCTCGACTAGATACAAGAGCCTAATAAAGCAATTAAACATGTAACAACAAAAGCAAGCAACCAAGGGGAAGGGGAAATGGACCAGATGCTCTCCGAGCCCTATCTATTACAAGCCAAGAGGTGTACACATACCCCATAATGAATAACTTAAATAAAAAGCAAAAGTGAATGAAATAAATGAAAGGAATTAAAGAAAGGCAACAAAAGGGGAAGGGGAAATGGACCAGATGCTCTCCAGGCCCTATCTATTACAAGCCAAGAGGTGTACACATACCCCATAATGAATAACTTAAATAAAAAGTAAAAAGTAAATGAAATAAATGAAAGGAATTAAAGAAAGGCAAGGAAAGCAACGTAGACATGCAATTCACACTTAGCACGTTGGATCACATAGGAGAAATGCAAATCAAGGAGATAGAGGTTACCTCCCTTGCAATTTGGGCCCCAATGAAGTGAAATCACTTATTTATCCTCCAAAATAAAAGAAATGGTCAAGGTACCAATTTATTTGGGAAAATTAAAGGAAATAGGCAATCACAAGCTCACTAATCGTAAAGCCCCTAAAGTCATGACTTAATCGCAATTGAAACAAAGCATGGTAGTTAATTGAAGCAAACAAGCAATGAGGTCGCACAAATTAAAATTATCAAGGACCAATTTGATGAAATTCTTTAATTGATTGGGTCCTAGTGGAACAAAAAGAGATTTGGGGGCCAAAGTGTAAAATCTGGAAATTATTTCATGCATGCATACGTAGGACACAAAATTTTCTGCAACTAAGCTTTCAAGCCTCTGCAACCGCAAGCCTTTGTAATCTTATTCTAAATTCATGATATAAATTTCTTTTCGCATGAAACCCAAATCAAACATCAAATATTCATTCAAGCAACTAAACACAGAATTTTAACGTTCGAATGAATAACAAGATTCAGTTCACAGGGATGCAATCTCCTTAGCAGCTTATTGAGAATCAGCATGAAAACAACAGGTGAGCTAAATGGAAATGGAACAACATGCTCTTCATGCACTTGGAGGAAATGGAAGCTAATATGATGACACAAATGATAAACTTCACTGCTAACAAATGCAAGTGAGTGTGGGCTTGTGAATTGCTGTATAACAGCTTTAGGAAATGCGGGCTTCATGAGATGCAAACCGTAGTGCAGCCTCTTGAGAAGAATGGTTCCAGCTAATCATGGAACTCACGGTTTCATGCAACAAGAGAGGAGGTCTTGAGATTCTAGACAGACTTATGACATCTCAAACACAATGCAAACAAGGAGAACAATATGAACGAAACAAAACTTCAGCAATTCAAGGATGGAGAAAGGATGTTGCAGCAGATTCTTATGCGCAAACTCAAGCGCAATGTAAACATGAAAACAGGCAACAAGAATATCAAAGATTCCTCCTATTTTCCAACAGAAAATTTTCCAGTTCTGCAATTTTTAAGCACCAGAAATTCGGACAACAGAGAAAAGACACAGTTCTGCAATTTTCCAGCTACGGTTCTCTATATTTTTTATCGAATGGGTCTTTCATCCAAGCACAGTCAACATCACAAACCAAACTTCACACCGTAATCTTAAGCAAGAAAGGACAAAGCTCCACATCCAAACATACAAACAACAAGGGGAAGAGAATCGGCCAACATGGGGCAAACGCAGAACCATCGAACGGCAAAAGAAAGCAAATAATAACTAAAGACAGCAGCTTTCCACCATAAAGGATGAGGGTTTTACCTTAGACACATAGCAAGGTGTGGGATGATGATTAAAGATAAGGCACAAGTGGTTTCTGCCGGCTCTTTGAAGGTGCGCCTGTGGGCTTTGGGGCTGCGGCGATGGCAGTGGTGACGGAGTCTCGACTTCAATGGCTGCTGCAGCTTCCTTCCACAGCAATTTCCCTTCCCTTGTTGCTTTCTTTTGTTAGTTGAAACCCTCTTTCAATCCCTTCCTCTTCACTCGTTTTTTCTTTCCTCAGTTTTCCTTTCCTTTTCCTCCCCTCCGCCACCAACCGAAGCTTACTCTCTTTCTCGATTTTCCCTCTGCGATGGTTCTTCCTCAGTTTTCTCCTCCTAGAAGCCTAGCCGTTCCACTCTCTTCTCCCCTTTTCTTTCCTCTGTTCTCCTTCTACCTAGCCCAGCCGCCAACTCTACTCAGCTCTCTCCTCGGTCATTTTCACTCTTTCTTCATAAAGCTCTCAGTTTTTTCTCTGCCGTCGCCTCTCTGGTTTTCCTTTGCCGTCAGTCACTCTATCCTCTTACTCTCTCCCTTGCGGCTGCTCTCCTTTGCGGCTGTCTTGCCTTTGCTATTTATACCAGCATCTCCAACCCTAAAACCCCAGCCATCTCTCCTATATTTGCAGCTAAGGGACTGCCCATGTCCTCTCTTGCAAGCTGCGAAAATACGCAGCTTGCTGTGGCGTGTTCCCCTTTTTTTTTTTTTTTTTTTTTGTAAAAGTATAATATAAATATAGATAACCGATTACCTACTAATAATAATAATAAAAAATAAAAAAAAACGCAGAAATGCTAACGAAATGCTAATTTTCTTTCTTTTTCTTTATTTTCCTTTTTCCCTTCTTTTTTCAAGAAAATATTGAAATTAAATCCCAAACAACTGAACATATTTTTGAATGCTTTTCTTTCTTTCTTTTTTTCTTTTTTTCGAGAATTTTTATGCTGAAACTTAAAAGTAAAAATAAAAACTAAAAAACTAACACTAATAAGTGAATAAAACTAAAACGACAAATAAAAAACTAAATGCTAAAAATTGGTGTCTACAGTTTGCCCCTCTTTGTCTGAGTTTTGGAAAAACTTGAGACAAAGAAGTAGACAACAAATACTTACCTGTGTTATTCGGCGGTGAACGTCTCGAATGATGAATGCTTTTAGAAATGGGGACTGACCCCTTTTGACAAAATTTTAAAATGGGATTGACCCAGACAAAAAATTTAAAATGCGGGACTGGCCCGAACAGAACTTAAACGGGACCGACCCGAACAGGAATTTAAACAGGACTGACCCGAACAGGAATTTAAACGGGACTGACCCGAACAGAATTTAAACGGGACTGACCCGAACAGGAATTTAAACGGGACTGACCCGAACAGGATGAAAATCATGGTGCACACTAGTGGGACTGACCCACGGCTAATGGCAATGACAAATGAAAGGCACACTAGTGGGACAAACCCAACGGCTAGCGGCGAATGCAAATGAAAGGCACACTAGTGGGACAAACCCAACGGCTAGCGGCGAATGCAATTAAAGGCACACTAGTGGGACAAACCCAACGGCTAGCGGCGGATGCAATTAAAAGGCACACTAGTGGGACAAACCCAACGGCTAGCGGCAAATGCAAATGAAAGGCACACTAGTGGGACAAACCCACGGCTAGCGGCAAAGCAAATGAAAGGCACACTAGGACACAACGGCTAAATGGGCACACTAGTGGGACAAACCCAACGGCTAGCGGCGAATGCAATTAAAGGCACACTAGTGGGACAAACCCAACGGCTAGCGGCGAATGCATTAAAAGGCACACTAGTGGGACAAACCCAACGGCTAGCGGCAAAGCAAATGAAAGGCACACTAGTGGGACAAACCCAACGGCTAGCGGCGGATGCAAATGAAAGGCACACTAGTGGGACAAACCCAACGGCTAGCGGCGAAAGCAAATGAACATGCTTACTGGCGGGACAAACCCATGCTTACTGGCGGGACAAACCCAGCTCCAGTAACGATGTAAACGAAATGCTTACTGGTGGGACAAACCCAGCTCCAGTAGCAATGAAAAATGAAATGCTTTTGACAATCGGACAGCGGGATCAAAACCCGAGCCTGCCGTGATGAACTTGATTTGATTGATTTTTTTTGATTTTTGTCTGGTGATTTTTCTTTTCTTTTCGCTTTTCTTTTTGACTTTTGAGAATCTTTCCAAAAAATTAATTTGCTCCAGTATGATGGATTTCTGCAATTTGAGTCCATAGTTGATTCTGTATCGCCATGTTGTTGCACCTTTTGATCAAATTTGCTTGCAACATTTACGATCTGCCTTTGTTCACCGGAGGACTCTTTCCGACACCGGTGCATGGTGTGATTACTTTCATCTGTGCATGCAATTTTCTACAAAAGAGCAAAAACAAAGGAAATTGCCACCATCATTTGATCCGTTTTCCTTTGAGAATCGTGTAAACATGAGTCTTTCAATGCCTTTATCAACTTCTGCTGCGGTAGCCGATTGAGTTGGATTTCTCACCCTAAGGCTTTTCCGATTTTCAAACCGACCAGGCATGTGCTTTGCCATATTGTGAAGTCCGTGTAGCTGGCTTGGCTGGATTTCAACTGTTCCCAAAAGATGACTGAATCCAAGTATGCTTTTGAAATAAACCACGGGGATTGTCATTTACCACAATTCAATGATAAAGAATGAGGTATGCAAGAAAAATTCACATGTCATGTAAAAATGAATATGCACAAGAATGCACTCATAACCATTTGTGCTTAAATTCTACAAAAATGCCATGAATGCAAGTAATTTGGTAAAAATGAGTTTCCTAAGAATGTATTTGCCAAAGAATGTTTTACAAAATGACACAGCTTTGGCCAAAGGATGCATATTCGAATCTCTGAATATCCTTGTTCTGGAATTCAATATTGGCAGAGGTATGACAAAAATGAGGAGAAATCCAAATGGACCAAACCACCAGTTGTTCCTCCTTGTGCTTGCTCATTGCAGAAATCCTACCTTGGCGCCCTTTCGGGTTTTCACCAAGGTTGCCCCCACTCCTTTTCTTTTGTTTTGTTTTTGTTTTTGTTTTTCTCTTTTTCTTTTGTTTTTCTCCTTTTCTTTTGAGGTGCCCTTTCGGGTTTTCACCTAAGGAACAATGGAAAAACTCAACCATAATCGACTCAGGAGTATGAACTGAAGATTGCTGACATCAGTGAAATGCGCTTCCCTTGTAAGATTAAACGAATGCATTATGGACATCACTTGCCAGTTGATTAGCAAACTTCCCAATAGAAAATACGGCAAATGACGAAAACCAGGACTTTGGGCTTTTGAAATGAAGTCAGGTGGGGTGTTTTTCAAGAAAAGTTGAGGCTTGAAAGCAAATTTTGATGAGAGGGGTGTGAAATAACTTGAAATTGCATCATTTTGAAATTATTTCCAATTTTGAACGAAACTGAGGAAAATTTTGCCCCAGTTTGATTGGATTTTCTTTCGTTGCATTTTCTTCATTGCATTCTTCTTACTTTTGCATTTTTTTTCAAGAACTAAATTTGCCCCAATGGGGGGTTCTTTTTCCCTTTTCATCTCTTTTCCAAAATAAATTTGCCCCAGTATGGGGTTCTTTCTTTTCCTCAGATCTCTTTCAAAGATAAATTTGCCCCAGTGTGGGGTTTTTCTTTCCTTTCTGATCATTTTCAAAATGAATTTGCCCCAGTGTGGGGTTTCCAGTTCTCAGGGGTTGCCAAACGAAAATTATTGTTCTGATAGCTTAAAGGGGATGACTAGGGATGAAATGTTTTGATTGGAAAAGGAAGATGGCCTGACTTGTGCCTCGTCCCTTGCGCGATTTCCAAAAAGAAATTTGCATAATCAAATAAAGAACTTCTTACACATGTCCGAGTTGATAGGTTGAGGGAATGTCTGTCTATCCGCCTTTGTTAGGACAAGTGCTTCGCTCGGTAGCCTCTTTTGAACGACAAATGGGCCTTGCCATTTGAAGCAAATTCGCCTTTGGCTTCATCATTTATTAGGCAAAACTCGTTTCAGTTCTTTGTCCCCTTCTCCAAAGGATTGGTGGCAGACATGGGCCATGCGTTATGGCATTCAGCTACTTTTCATCAGTCAAAATCGATCATTGGTAACCCTACTCTAACCAATCAGCTTCGAGCTTGGCAGGGAAGGACTTTTTATCAATGAAGGGATTTTTAATGAAGGGATTTTGGCCTTTTCAATGAAGGTTTTCTCAAGGAATGGATTTTCAAGCGAAGGGATCTTCTCAATGAAGCAATTTTTATATGAAGGGATTTCTGAATAAAGGGATTTTTCAATGAAGCCATCATCGGATTCCAGCACAGTGATATTCAAAGGATCAAATAATTTTATCTTTGGCCATCTTAAGAGAATTAAACAATCAGGACCATAATCAAATAAAATAAATTGTGCATTTTATGAAACTCCAAATTAAGCGGAAGCAAGCCAAAAACTCAATTTGCAAAAAAAATGCTTTCATTAAGCTACTCACATATGCGAAAAACAGTTTTCATGAACTTAGTAAATAACAACCCCTAGATTTACCGAAATTCCCTTCAAGAAGGATAATACTCGGCCCCCCAAATTGTGCAAAGCTCCTTTCGGGCTTTTCAAATTTCGTTATTAGAGGTGGATGCCTCAAAGGTGTCCTTGTGCTTGGGAAAGGGGTTTGTACTTATACTCGGACCTTGTTCACTCCTTCCTCTTAGCACTATTTCCCCTACCTCGATCATATCTTGGACTCTGTTCTTAAGTGCTCTGCAGTCGGCGGTTGGGTGGCCAGGTGCCCCCGAATGATAGGCACAGGTGGACTGTGGATTGTATTCAGCAGGAGCGCCATGGGGGTAAGCTGGAGGGGGAATTACGCCGATTTTACCAGCGGCTTTTAATTGTTCATACAATTGGTCCAGAGGCCTGCCAAGATTAGTAAAAGTGCGATAGCGATTTTGCCTTTGAGGTTCAGTGGGTTGAGGGTAGTTGTAGGTGAGTCCATTTGGTGGAGGAAGTTGTTGATTGTAAGGGGGCCGGGGTCGAATTTGTTGAAAATTAGGTTGAGTTATTTGAAAAGGGACTACAGGTGGATTAGGATAGCTTGGGCGAGGTCGAGGGTGGTGGATATTGGCGTGATAAACAGGATGAGAGTTTGGATAATGGGGGTAAGGGTTGGAGTAAGTAGGGTATTGTCGAAATCTGGGTTTTGGGGTAGGGTTTTGATCCCAGACAAAAGCAGTTTCCCCCTCTTGCTTTTTGAATTGTTGCTTCTTCCCATTACTACTTTGACTTTGCAAAACTTCCACCTGAGTTTTCAGGGCAGACACATTAACAATCTTTCCAGCTTTCACGAAGTCATCATATTCCTCCAGTTTATTGACAATAGCGGCAAATGAGCATCCAGTCATGCGAAAAATTTCCTCAAAGTACGGGGGATCGTGTGCTTTAATGAAGGTGCGAATGATTTCGTCTTCAGTCATCGGTGGCTCGACTTTTGCAGCTACCCTCCTCCATCTCTTGGCATAAGTCTTGTGATCCTCAGATGGCTTCCTCTTTGTCCCCTCCAATGTAGTTCGCGTCGGAGCCAGCTCACAATTGTACTCGTATTGGCTTACAAAGGCATTGGACAGGTCCAGCCAAGTCTTTATATCCTCATACTTCAAAGTTGAATACCAATCCAATGCGTCGCCTTCCAGACTTTCTGGGAATAGCCTTAAAGGTAAATTTTCATCATCTACCGGCCTACCCAACTTATTGGCAAACAATCGGAGGTGTGTCTTGGGATTGCCCGTGCCATCGTACTTGTTAAACTTCGGAGTTTTGAACCCCTCAGGCAATTGAACATTTGGAAAGAGACACAGCTCATCATAGTCCAGCACTCCTTGCTTGTTTAAACCCTGACTTTTCCTCATAAATTCATCAAAACGGTCAAGGCGCTTGAGAAGCTTCATATCAATGGGAGCAGAAGATTCTCCCATTGCTGGCTTGTTTTGAATGGTATGGTCTGGCAAGAAAGGCTCAGCAGCAGCGTGATAAAAGGTATGTGGCTTAGGTGGTATGTTTGAAGTGATTTGCGGTTGGGACCTTGCATGTGAGTAGGAAAGAACGAAGGGTTAGGAGGGTAAGTGTATGGCAAATTTATGGTGGGATAGGTGAAAGTTCTTTCGGGTGAAATGATGAAGGGTGGAGTAAAAGTGGTTTGGGTCATGGGCATGACCAATGATTCTGGCCCCGATTGACTGACGAGTCCAGGCTCGGGTTGAACTCCGCTACTGATAAACCCATCGATTAATTTCTTTTGGGCGGCCATTTCAGATGCCATCTCACCAAACTTCGTGAGCATCTCGGTCAGTTGGACCCCCAAACTTACAGTCTCAGGTTGGGCTGTAGTAGCAGACTTATCCGACGGTTCCGGCTGTGAACTCATGTTTACACGACTCCTCCGGGCTTGACTATGGGATCGCGTTATGACGGGGCTTCGACGAGAAGCTATGTTTAAATATTACCTGAAAATTTTGGAAAGATTGCCTTTAGATTTAGCCCTCGCTTAGATATTCCAATAAAAATAAAGAAAAGGAAAAGAAAAAGGCAAGAGTTAGTAGATATCCAGAAAATTCGAATGCATGTCCTATGGGGGAACCCTTTTTGTGCCCAGGATAGGCCTAGCATGAAAATGCAATCCTCTGAGGTAGGCACTATACCATACCTGATGGATCTGATCAACTCCTTGAGTGAAAAACAATTTTGAAAAATTTGATCAATTGGAATGACGAGAGTCATTTGTCAAAATGAGGTCAACGTTCGAATGGATTGATCACTTTTGATCGATACAAGATTTTGCAAAAAACGCATGGGTTTGACCTTAACGAACTTCCTATTGAAAATATTTGAATTCGTTGACAAGATTTCTCAGTGAATCACGGGTCAAAACGCTAATTGATCAAATAATTAGATGCAATGGACGGTTTTCTTCAAAATCAACTAGATTTCCAAATTTGGAATTTGACAATGAAACCTCAATTGGTCAAATGGATTGAATGAAATTGACCAATTATTTAAAATGACCGAATTACCCTAAAAAGGGAAACATGTCAAATGAATTGAGTGAAATTTACTCAAAATTGACCAGACCGTCCTAAAAAAAGGAACCTGATCGAATGAAATTGAGAATTTTATTCAAAATGGACCAGATCATCCTTAAAAAAGAATTTGGTCAAATGAATTGAATGAAATCAAGAATTTATTCAATAATTGACCAGATCGCCCTAAAAGGGGCAAACTAGTCAAATGAATTTTATGAAATTGATGATTTATTCCAAAAATTGACTAGATTACCTTAAGAAGGGTAAAATGGTCAAATGCTTTGAACAAAAAAACAATTTGATTATTTATTCAAAATTAAATGGATAACCCTAAAAATGAATTAAATTAATCAAATGAATTAAATGAAATCAAATGATCAAACAGATTGAATGAAATGATGATTTATTCAAAATCGACCGAATTGCCCTAAAGATAGGTAAACTTGGTCAACTGAATTGAATGAAATTGTTGATCTCTTCAAAAATCAACTTGATTACCCCTAAAAATGGGTAAATTGGCCAAATGAATGAAATGGAGATTAATGATTTACTCAAAAATCGGCCAAATCACCCTAAAAGGGTAAATTGGTCAAATGATGGTTTATCCAAAATTGATAAAATGGATCGATTGAATCGGCCGGCCATTGGTGGTTTCAGAAAATTAGTCTATGAGCTTTCTAAAATCACGATTTGGCCTCAATTGATTTATCGTCTCAATAGGAGGAATCATTTGTGAATTTTCTTCAAATTAATGTCCTTTTGCGCAAGGGAATTTTACCAATTTTGATAAAAATGACCAAAAAGTGATTATTAGATGCTCATATTTCAAGAATCGCTCTTATGAAGAAGATCGGATCTTACCTTACCTTGTGCACTACCCCTTTGGATGGTACAAAAATGTAAACGTGCAAGTCTCACTGGATTAAGTATCCGAGACACAAGGTGGCTTATTCCTAAACACGGGATTCCCTATGTGGCATTCCCTTTCTATGGTTTATGCATGATGCCATTTATTAAAGCGATATAAACATGTGACAAATATGGCCTAAAGGATACAAATAATGCAATGGGGGGAAAAAGTCTAAAATGAAAAGTATTTATTGAAAGCTAAGTGCAATAACTGAAATTTAAACATGTGAGTCATCTAGTGGGTGAGTCACTAAAAGAGTGCCAACGAGGCCTCTTATTGCTACGGCACATGAATGCAATCCAAGAAAACAAAAGAATGGTTAGTGCAATTGATAGTACACATAACACATTGGGAGCAATTAAGAAAAGAGGTACAATAAAGCAAGTAAAAGGGGTGGAACCCCTTCCCTCGTGCCTAATGTGCTTAAAATAGGGTGAGGCTGACTCTAACCTAGGAAAATGCTAACATGGATACATGAGGCTGGGGTTCACTAATGCGACTAGACTCGATAAGGCTTAAAAGGTCCCCAAGCCTTCAGACCTAAGGGAATGGGTCATCAATCCCAAGACCCTCGGTCGGTGGCTCGAGCGATCCCCTAGGTATTGCTATGGGCGCAAGGCACACCATCCACATACCCAGAGAAATCATTCCTAGTCCTACAAGGCGGTGTGGGAAAGAGCCCACGAAAAGTAAAATAAAATGGGATAACAGCAAGTAAACGTGCACGTATGAAGTGTTCCCTATTTTGAGGGAAAGGGTTGAGAACCAACGTGAGGCTCTAAAGGTGACACACCCCCCTCCAAATGCAATGCCAAGCGCGAAATAAACAAATAGAACATACATCCAAACAATCAATCATACATACGTGAGTGAAGGAATAGTTTGATACGCGCGCGAGGCAAAAATCCTAAAAAAGGAAAAATGCAACCCTAATATCCAAATGCTATGCATAAAAAGGGTAGAAAAATGAAACGAATGGCTAAGTCAAGTGCTTGGACCCACTTAGGAAGTCCCAAGTGGAGTCGCCAACTGTCGCGCCCCACTTTTTGATGGTGTGGTGTGTGAGTGTGTGTGAACGTGTGCAAAATGAAAATAAAGGCCATGGGACTTAATAATGCGACGGTTTGGCCATATAAAGTTCAAAAAGGGTTTTTTGTATCAAAAATGGAGTCGCCACTTGGTATAGAGTTAGGATGTACCAAGTCACCCAAAAATGATTTTTGTTTTTGAAAAGTAAATAAACCCTTTTAGAGAACTTTTGGGTCTACGTAACCAAAAGAGGGATCGGGGGTCACATTTGACGAAGGGGAAGGCAAGGATAAAAATCCAAGGCACCCCTTCGACCTAGCCAAGGCTAGTTGCGTGACTTAAACCAATTTTCCCTAAATTTTCTACCCAAGGTATGTATCGCGTATTGGATATGTCTATATGAATGCAAAAACCTAGACCTAGGGGGACAGAGGGAAATTTCTCTTCAAAGGTTGAGTGGTGCCAATCACATTAATTGTGAAGCCCAATAATGATCCTTTGGAGAGGTCACACATAATCCTAAATGACGTAAAAATGAGTGGAATGCATGCCATGTGAAAATGTGAGTTTGTGTGAAGTGAGAAAAATGATAAAATAATAGGATATAAGTGGAGGCGTGCAAATGTACTTACAAGGTAAGGTGAGTAAAGAATGATGATGTGAAAATAATATAAAGTGCATGTGTGCGAGTGATATGGTATAGAGTGTGAGTAGTTGAATGAAAAAGTGTAAAAGTAGTGTGAAGTGAGAATGTAGAAAAAGAGAGAGAATATAAAGTAAGTGTATGTGATCGTGAATGAAAAATGCATGAATCCTATAGGAGTGCATCAAGATGGGAACGGGGAGTCCTAACTTTGTGACTTAATTTTCCCTTTGATAGAGGGAATACAAGCGTGCTAAGGTTTGGAAAAAGCCACACTCGTCTATATCCCATATTTAAGGGGACTCTCAAACAAAATGGACCCTATAACTAGCATGAGATGCAAGAGGCCTAAAATGAAGGGAAAGGGGAATTGAGGAGCATGCCAAATGATAAAACTAAGGAAAAATGCATGATATGTAGTGAACAGGCAAATAATGCATTAATGAAAAACAAAGGAAAAATCCTATTGGGTCTAGAGTTGGACTAGCCCTTTCTATGAATTCCTACTAGCATTAGACTAGTGGAAACGATAAAAGAAGCCACAACTAGCGTTGGACTAGTGTGGTGACGTACATTCATCCATTCCATTCATCCACACTATGGAAAGCAAGTAGACATACCAAATACTCATAAACACGTAGCACGTAACATTTAGCATGCTCGACTAGATGCAAGAGCCTAATAAAGCGATTAAACACGTAGCAACAAAAACAAGCAATGAACCTATTACATTTGCTAACTAAAACAAAAGGGGAAGGAAAAATGGACAAAATGCTCGCCAGGCCCTATCTATTACAAGCCAAGAGGTGTACACATACCCCATAATGAATAACTTAAATAAAAAGCAAAAGTAAATGAAATAAACGCAAGGAATTAAGTAAAGGCAAGGAAAGCAAAGTAGACATGCATATTCATATAACACGTAGGAGCACGTAGGAGAGACAAAAAAGATAAAAGAAGTTATACCTCTCTTGAGTTGATGTCCTAAATGGAGTGAAATCATTTATTTATCCTCCAAAATAAAAGAAATGGTCAAGGTACCAATTTATTTGGAAAAATAGGCAAACACAAGCTCACTTGGTCATAAAGCCCCTAAAGTCGTGACTTAAGTGCAATTGACAAAGCATGGTAGTTAATTGAAGCAAATAAGCAATGAAGTTGCACAAATTAAAATTACCAAGGACCAAATTGATGAAATTATTTAATTGATTGGGTCATAGTGAAATGAAGGGAGACTTGGGGGGTCAAAATGCTAAATTCAGAAGTATTTGCATGCATGCATACGTAGGAAACAAAATTTTCTGCAATGAACATCTTCTTGAAGTTAAAACAATCGCTGGCTGCATTTCCATCTCATACACAAATTCTAAGCAGCTTTGACTAATCCTTTCATCTATCCAAACTTTGGATTAAGCAACAAAACAAACAAGTTCCACATCTAACAAGCAAAACATGGAAGGAAATTGTACAAACACTTATGAAACCTTTATGCAAGATGGAAGAAGATTGCTGCAATTTGGAAGCTTTGGCAAAGGGTGGAATCTTTTGGCAACAAAACTAGTTGTGACTTTCATTTCCAAATGCAGATTTCAGACCCAAAGGATAGCTTTGTTCAAAAACAGAAAATGTTAACCAAAATCATAGTGTGGAACTAAACCACAAGGCCCGAAACTTTGACAGCAAATAAGCAAAAACATAACAAAAACTGATGCAAATTTCTTGGAAACTTTCATGCAAAACGATCCAGCTACCTATTGTCTATGTGGCCAGCAAGCATTCAATTCCAACTCAAGTATGTTTAGACCCAAACACCCAAAACCAATCTAAGCATCATAACAACCATTTCAACATTCAAACAAACCAAAACATAGAAGAAAAATCATGCAAAGGCTGGAAAATTCTAGGCAAAGGATTCGGCAATTCTGACTTTTCATTTTCAGCAAACATTCGACCATAGCTCAATTGTTTTTGGGCCCAACCATGCAAAACTCAACACTAAACTAAACACTGCCTCTTTTCACACCAAAACCTTCAAATTAAGGTGACCAAAGCTTGTGAGTGTTTGCGGAAAAGAAAAGAAAACAAAACAGGTTGCAGCAATCTTTGCTTTGCTGCAAATTCTGCAGCTAACAGTTTCATGTCTTCCTTACCCAATTCATGGGTATACATGCAAAGTAACACAAGTCTGGACACTCCCTAAACTGAACAAACATAGCCCTGGTAGTTCAAAACAAACAACGGCAAAAAAGAAGGACAATGCAGTCTAGCCGAATTGATAAAATGTAGCAGAATTTCTGCTGTGAACTACGCAGCTCTTGTCGTGTGATTGGGTCTGTATAAAACTCTAACAACTTTCTATTTCATCAGCCCAAACCCACATAATCCTCATTCATTGATCAAACTAGGGAGAAACCAGGCCAAACCAACGAGAACCACTACTAAAATGCAGCAAGAAACTTCATTTCATTTTTTTGAAAAAACATTAAGTTACAACATCTAAGAAAGCAACTCATCATGCATCATATATTTCTACTCCAAACTAACGCTTCAACTACACAAGACAGAGGACAGGGGCAATGACAAAAGAAGCATCAAAAGTAAACATGATAAAGCTATGGAACAAGCCCAACAAATCGGCGGCAAAAGAGATGTCGGTTCATGCATCTTCCTAGCAGAATTTCTAGTTGTCTAGACTACAATTTCTGGGTTTCATGCCAAAAGTCCGAACAAGTACCAAGTGTCCAACCCAAGGCAACAATCAAGATTGAATCTTGTATTTTGGAATCCCAAGAATTCTCAAACCAAACCCACGCACACAGAGGAGGACCAAAGGTGCAACCTTTAGTTCAATGGATTACCTGATAAAGATTTTTGACAAGGCTGAAGCCAAAAGAAATGAGCCGGCGTCAATCTTCTATGGAACTTCTGGAAAACAAGCCTCCTAGTTTCTTCCTTTCGTCGGTCTTCCTCCTATAACTTCTCTTTTCCAGATGCAGCCGCAACTCCAGCTCCTCCTTTCAGTTTTCTCTCACTCTTTCTATTTGTAGCCGTCACTCCCTCCTATAAAACTCCCTCTAGATTTTTAGCCGTGCCCCTCTGTTTTGTTTAGCCTGAACCCTATCGAAACTCTCTCTTCCCTTCCAAGCATAAACACTCTCTCCCTTTCTCCTTTTCTCAGCCGTCACCTCCGCCTTTCCTTTTCTTTTGCTGTGTTTCCATCTCCCTCCCCCTTTTCGGCTGCTGTTTTCCTATTCTATTTATATGAGGCACTCAACCCTAAAACCCCCAGCCATTTCCTCTAAATTGCAGCTAAAGGAGCTGCCCAGGTCCTCTCTTGCAAGCTGCGACAATACGCAGCTGCAAATAGCGTATCTTTTTTTTTTTGTGAAATTAATTAAAACAAAATTGATAATAAAAACTAAGTAATAAAAAAAAACAACAATTTTACATCAAAATAAACAAACTAAAACAACAAAATTGCCATTTTCAATCTTTTTCTTTCATTTTTCATTTTTCATCATTTTTCACTTTTTTCTTTTTTTCACTTTCAAGAAAGCATTGAATTTAAATTACAAATGACTAAATCATATTTTTTTGAATGCTTTTTCTTTTTCTCTTTCCCTTTTTCCAAGAAATTCTATGATAAAACTTAAAAATAAAAATGAAACTAAAACTAAAACTAAAAAACGAATACGACAAATAAAAAAACTAAAAATGAAATTACACCAAAAATTTGGTGTCTACAGCAACTTTCATCACTTTCACACACAAATCGTAGAGACGATCCAAATATCACTCTTGCATGGATTTCGGTAGAGGCAGGACACCTGGACTGCTCAAGGGGTCGTTCGTCTTCTCGAGTACATCAGAGAAACGTCACACGGATTAAGGTAATCTGTTTTTCCCCTTCTTCTTGAACCATATGCAAAAATTAGGTTGATCTTAAGTGGTTTTTGGGAAAATTTTGAAAATTTCCACTGCCTTATTTTCCAAAAACCCAACAGTGGTATCAGAGCCATCCCTAGTGTTTTTCGTATGATTTTATGTGATTTTTTGTTCATGGATTAATCTCGATTGTTGGATTTAATAATATGCGATATGATGGTTCGAATTTTTGGTGAGTTTTGTGTCTTTTGTTAACTTATAGAACCTATAAAAGTTTAAGGTTTTGATGGTTAAAGATTGCACAAAAATTTACTTTTAACTTTTGATGCATTAGCCGAAAATTCTTGAATGAACAGGCTTGCTATAATCTGATTATAGCGTCGTTATGGGTTTGATTTTTGGGTTTTGTGGCTTCTGATTGACCTTTAAAAACCTGGAATAGTTATAGGTTACAGGTTTTATTGGTTAATTATTGAATAAGAACTTGAACGTTAATCATTACTTTGTCGAATACTTGCGGGTCAAGCTGTCAAACATGATTATCAAGCTTTCTTTTAACTTTCGAGATGAAATCAGACCCTAAACCTCTCTTGTTGAGCTGCAAAAGTTGCATGTCTTTTAGATTCAAAAAAAGGGAAAGGTTGCAGCAAAAATATTGCTGCGATCTTCCAGGGGCTGCCACCGGTTGTTGCTGCCATGTGAGGCTATGGGAGGCTTCCTTGGTGGTGGTGGGAGGTTGCTACAGCTCTTGGTGGTTGTTGGGTAGAAGAATCGAGAGTTTTAAGGGGCAAAAAAGCAGCAGCAACCTCTTGACTGCTGCAGCAGAACCACTGTTGCCTGCGACAACTTGGAGGCTACCGCCGGGAGCTGCTGCCACTGGTGGTCAGTGGAGACCTCTGTGGTGGTGGCTTGTGGTGGTCATCGGTGTTGCTAGAAATCGATTGCAAGAGTGGTTTAAGGAACTAATGAGCCTGTTTGGAACCAAGTTTTTTATCAAATTTTTTAGCTATTAGTTTTTTAATAACTTTAACTACTGGAACCCAAAAAAAACTTATCAAATTTTTTAACCTGCACATTTCAAAATATCTAATACACAAAAAACTTCCTCTTTTCTTCTTTTTTCTTCCTCACCCCGATCCACCACACCTTTATCACCGACCACCACCTCCGCCGCTGCTTCCGGCGCCGGCATTCCTTCTTTTTTTTTCCTTTCTCTTTCTTTTTCTCCCTCTCCCCCTCCCCCTCCCCCTTTGACTGATCTAAACTACGTATTCAAAGTCGAGGCAGACGTATTCGGAATCCAAAAAGAAAACATAGACAGAACGGAATCACTTTCTTCAGTGACATATCTATGCCAGAAAAAGAGTGCTTATTCAAATGTCTCGGGATCGAGGACATCAAGACACCAAAATTTTTGCCCCTCTTCATCTCACAGCCCCAGCCCAAGCTCCTCCAGCAGTGCCTCTCTTTTCTTTTCTTTTCTTTTTTTTTCTCTCTCTCCCCCTCTACTTCCCTCCCCTCTCCCCCTCTCCTCCCTAGCCACCCTCCCCCTTCCCCCAGTCGACGTACCAGATCGCGCAGCCATGGTTTCTTCTTTTTTTTTTTTTTGCTTTTTCTCTTCTCCTTTTCTCCATCTCCCTCTCCCCCCTCCTCCCCTTTCCTGCTCTCCTCCCCTTCCCCCTTCCCCTTTGCCTAACGTGGTCGTGTGACCAGATCGCATCTAACCATGGCTGCTGGTTCTCTGGCTTCGGGAAAGGAGTACAGGGGGAGAGGGGAGCAGAGAAGGAGAGGGAGAGGGAGAAGAGGGGAAGAGAAAAAGAAAAAAAAAATTAGCTTGACCATAGCTGCTGAGTCTTCAAAACTGGAGGCAGAGGTGGCGAGGGAGGGAATAGGGAGGAGAAGGAAGAAGAAGAAGAAGAAGAGAGGAAAGAAAAGAAAGAGGAAAGAAAGAAAAAGAAAAAAAAAGAGAAAAAGAAAAAAAATTGGACCATCTGCTGGTTCTTCAAAGCTAGCGGCAGAGGTGACGGGGGAGGGAAGGGGGAGGGGGAAGAAAGAAAAAGAAGAAGAAAAAAGGAAAGAAAAGAAAAAAGGAAAGAAAGAAAAAGAAAAGGAAAAAAAAGTTTTTTATCTCAAAAAATTTTTCCAAAAAACTTCTGCAGTACACTACAGTAAAATTTTAGACAAACTTTCAAAAAACTCAGGTTCCAAACGGGGCCATAAAAAAGTGCTGAAATTGAATCTTTTCAGACATTCAGATATTTTGAGTGTTTGATAAATAAAAATCCATCTGCTGAACTTATTAAGTGGTGTTGAACTTGTGTGTATGTTTTTCAACCCAAGAATCCTAACTGCATACTTAATTCTGATAAGAATCAATAGAATTACTTCAACTATCTTATCTGATCTACCAAATCTACTTTTGTTTGTTAATTATGTTTAAAATTCTTATCTAATTAAACAATTTGATATTCTCTATTTAACGGTTTTCTATTTCTCTTTTCTTCTTTTTTAATAACTTTCACATGTTCTCCATACGTCTCATATAATATATTTCATCTTTTCTATTAATTTGATTTAAAAATAAATATTGTCATTTTCATACCTAACAATTTTAAACTAATTAAATCATAAGGTCTATTTCTCTTTTGAATGAAAAGATATAAGTGCAAAATTGTCAAATTAAACTTATTAAGTATTCAGTTATAAATATTTATCAAACAGTATAAATAAATTTAGTATTAAAATTCAAATATTTATATATTTCTTTTCGGTGTTTAAAATTTAACAAATTAATTATATTTCAGAATTTAGATTCAATTTTATCAGGACCTCAGAAAGTAGAAAATTCATTATCAAATGTCAATTGCACAAAAAGGAAGTCGTTGGAGCAGTGGTTTCTGCCTTTTGGGGTCAGTTTTTTGGGCGCTCTCCCTCAAATGTCACCCTCAAAATTAGAAGCAATCAGCCTATCGCACAGCCGCACCCATCTTCTGCCGTCGTCGGGCCTACCGGAGGCGCCGACAGCCAGCCAGCCAGCCAAATCTGAGGTCCAAGGTCCCACTGTTTGGGGTAGGGCAGTCACCTAAAATCTTGCAGCGGCGTCAGCGCCAGCACCGAATTCGCGGCCAATTCTCCAGGTTACAAGGTTGGTGCCCCACCGTTGCCTTTCCCGGCACTATATCTTCCTCCTGGCATTAGATTCTGCCTCCTTTCTTTGTGTATATTTGTGTGTGGCCATTTTTTTTTCATTTTTTCTCCCTTGTTGAAAATTCCTTATTCTGTGTAGAAATTTTATCCATTTGATTTTATTGGAGTGTCGAAATCATTTGCAATTTTAAGCTTAACAAAGTGTTACTTTTGCCAAAACTATTGCTAAATCCGTTTGAGTACGGTTGAACTGTATATCTGACTAGAGGATGGCTTAAACATAGGATAAACTCAATTTTAGCAGCGAAAGAAAAAAGTTAAGTAGGAGTCCGAACAACTCAACATGCTAATCTGAGTGGAAGGAAAATTAGTTAACAAGGTGCAAATTGGCATAAAGGCACCAATTTGCGCCTCGTGAATTCATAAGAATCTTAGAAGAATGTGCTTTAATTTGAAGTTAGTGAAAATCATGAAGGCAACTGGTTGATAAAAGGAGCAACACATATTGATCTAGATGCTATGGGGATTTTCTAATTTTTTTTGCCCTTCATTGATAATTTCGATGAAGAAAAAGGAGCAATGCAAATTGATCTAGATGCTTTGGGAACTTTCTGATTTTTTTGCCCTACAACTATTTGCCTCTATATTCTGCCATTGTTTTGTTTATTTACTAGTTGACTAGGCGCTCATGTGTTGCATAAGTTTGCCCAGATTTTGCTTTTATATCCATAGAAGAGTTAGTCGGAATTAGTTGGATAGAAACAAAAAGACAAGGAATTAGTTGGCAAAGATGAAGATAGAGAGGTCATGTAGATGCATGGTTGTATATTATATATATAGAAAGGCATTTAAATTTACAGGTCCTATTACCAAAGTGACATATTGTTAATTCAACCTGATGAAGTAGGATTCTGATAACAATTAATTGCTCTTGACCTGTTGAAGTAGTCTGATGACTGGTAGATGATGAAGTTATTTGTAACTTTGGAAGTCTTCTGCAGGAAGCTTCTCTTTGCACACAACACATCATACAGTAGTGGTACAATAGCCAGTTGATCTTCATTTGGTTGTTGATACTGCATCCAATGTAGAAAAAGTGCTATGTGGCAAAATCAAACTTCTCAGCCATAATCGGATCAACTGTAGCATTGCCAATATAGTATGTGCAATGCAAGTGTAGCAAATCATTTAGGATATCTACATCAGGGTAGTACATGAGACCTTGAATTGTCTTTTCTGCTTTAGCTAAATGTGAAAATTTCGACAGTTTTATGTTGCAGTATAACATAGTGAAATAGATTACCACAAAAATGAAGAGGGCGAAGTGTGATTTAATTGTTTATGATATAAACAAACACACATGTCAAACAAAACTGATTGTAACTGCAGAATTACAGATTCCAGGAATGTCAGGCATTAGGAGTGTGCAAGTCAAATATGTAGTTATATATCTAAATGTCAATAATCATCAGTAGCGCGAAATATCACAAAAATTGGCTTCAGAGCACTGCCAAATGGTATATCTCTAAACTTGATGTGGGACAAGATGGGTGAGATCTTGCCTACTAGTGGGAGCAGAAGAACAAGGATCTTGAGACTGTTTTGGGGCTGTGAACATTACCGTGGACAGTGACGTGGTGAGAAAAGAGGGGAAGAAGCGGAGAAGCTAGGAGAAAGAAGAACAACACAACTAATAAACCAAAACTCAATCTCTATAAAGCTCCCCGGGGCTTGGTCTGGTGGCATGGGGCTGCTGAAGATGGGGTGTTGTCCCTGGTTCGAGTCTCGCCGCCAGCAAGTTGCGGGGGGCAGGGGATTAGTCTGCGGGGTTCACTCCCTGCCGGAAACCCTAAAAAAAAAAAAAATTCCTCTATAAACATAAGTATGACGTAGAAACATAAGTATTTATAAAGTAAAAAGCTACCTAAAACTCCTATTTCCATATTCTAAATAGGAAAATAGCTAATTGTAGAACTCTAGAACTTTCGGGAACTTTCCCATTCCCTATAAGAATGACTTGAACAACATACCTGATATTGTAGATAACTCAAAAAGGCCCAAAATGACTGACATTCTGGAAATTTCGAGTGACGGAGGAAAGACCAAAATTTTTAAGGCCTAATAATAGAAACTACTAAACAAGCAGAGAACTTTGACCATGTTAGACTCTAGGAATCACCATGGACAGACTCCTTGAGACCAAAACTTCTTCTTTTTTGGGAAAGGATCTTTTAGTTTATTCTTAGCTTCCAAGGACAAGAATATTTATCCAACCAACTTATGGTTGGGAAATTAGTGGAGAAATTAGTAGAGAAAAAGATAGGGAAGGGAAACCAGTTATTATCGATTTTTGCTGATTAGAACTTGAAGCTTCCAAAATATTGTTGCCAGCTGTGTCAATTGGCTGCTAACCCAGCAATAAAGCTTCAATTCAACTGGTTCAATGAGCCATGCTCTCTAATGTAGAGAGAAAATATTGTAAAGCTTCTAAATTTTATTTCTTTTCACTTTCATGCACTTTTATCTTTTAACAAAGCAACTTCTTTTGGACGTCCTTTCAAAATCTTTCGAGAAAGTCTCAAAGTTTGAAAAGAGTTCTGCATTTGTAACCATATTGGTCAAAGAAGAAGAAGAAAATATGGCTGACCAAGAGGAAGAAAGTTTGGGCTCTAAATACCAGACTCATATAGGACAAGCTGGATGAGATCTTGCCTACTTGCGTGAGCGGAAGAAAGAGAGGAACTTGGGACTCTTTCCAGGCTGTGAACGGTAACCATGAACAGAAACATGGGAACGAAAGAGGGGAAGAAGTAGAGAAAAATTCTTGGTGACTGTGAATCATGGACTATGGTACTGATTTCATAATTCTGAATTGGATGTCTTGTGTTTTAGTGCAGTGAGTTGTCCAGGGATAAAACTAGTAAGGAATCTCATATGATGCCATGACATTTTCGTGGGGTTGCTTGGCAATGTTGCTTTTGACTTATCTTCAATTTGGGCATTGAAGCCATGGCGAGACATGCAGACATAGAACCAGTACATGGCTATTATTTACAGCTTTTAGTATTTTGTGTGTTAGAATTTGCGAGTTGGAGGTATCATTATTAGAAATTTAATAACCTAGTTGGATTCTCAACTTACATAACTACCTTCTCTTAAATTCTATTCAAGGAAGTTAAAGTGGTCTTTTTGGAGTGCTTGTGGGTCAGTCCCATAGGCTTGTGGCAGTTGTTGGATGTCATACTCAGTTTATAGTAAAGTAGTTAACATATCGCAAATACTTTGCACCATTCACAGTCTAGCAATGTCTTTGAAGTCACTACAAAAACACCATATAATGGCCTCATACTAAAATAAACTGCTGGTATAAGGGATTTCAGAGATATGGCCTCATGCTAATATAAATTGCTGGTGTAAGGGATTCCAGTCTCTGGAATCCAAGAATCCCCAGTAATAAAATTAGAAACTGTGAAAGGAATGACTTCCTCGGACTGATTCAATGCTTTATATCCCACCCATGAAATTCGTCTCCTTGTTCCTGCGCCAGGGCCCCAATTACCGTATTCTATATAGGTTAGCTCATCTGTGCGATGGCCTGGCCACTCGTACCACCCAGCTGGGTCTATGATGTTATCCAGGAAGGATTGCATCACAATCACGGTCGACCATGCAAACCATGGTCTTCCAAGAAAAGCGTGAACCTGTGATTTGTTGGACTGTAAATCCGGGACTGCTGTCAAAGTGGAATTTTGAATGACAAATCCACTAACTTGACCGGGTAACGGTTTTCCCTGTGCAGTGAAAGTAATAATGCGGTTAGGCAACCGCGCATAGAAGTTGCAGCTTTGAAAGACTGCTGCAGCCTCGCCAAACACAAAATCAACAGTGCCATAGATTTCACACTCCTTATAAAATTGCTTGCCCAACTTTGCATAGAGCGTGTCATGGTACCCTAAAAATGTACATCTGTAAAATGATGATTGATTAGACTCGGACATTAGGGCAACAGCTTGACTGCCTTCTCCTGCTGAGTTCTCGAAAGTAATGTACTTTGCTGAGAATTTATCACCTTTAACAGCTGCAAACAATGTCATGTAATGGCATTTTAATAAGCTTGATATGCTATGAAATGGATAAAGAAAAGATAAAGTTTATGAAAAAGAAAAAAGAAAGGAAAAGAAATCGTAAATACAGCTTGCTGAAAATTTTAAATCCTATATGCAATATTTTTTCCACTGCGAAACCAAAATGAACATCTAAATCTTCATCTTCCAAGACCATGCAACGTGAAAATATCTATATGAATATACGATCTTTGAATATTCTTTCTACTGATAGAGTTGGTAGTATTATTGCCAAAGAAGTAAGCTTTCTGCAAAGAAGTTGGTACTATTTACGATGGGGGAGTATTTCATCGTCCAGTCTGTCTTATTAAATTTAGGCATTGTACTGTGTAGAATGTATGAATTACATAATCTTAATAACGCAGCATGGTGTATGTGAAATTGTAGTAGTACTCCAAAGAGAATAGATTGCTGCAAGAAGCAAATGAGCTTGAAGAATTAAAGCTTTGAAATTTGAAAGCCACTGTAACTTTGTAGAGCTAGACATGGTAGAGGGTACATACTATGTGGGAAGATACAAAGCGCGCATGTTTGATATTGTTGAAATCTTGTGTTTGATATGGATATAGGCAACAATTAAATGCTGAGCTTGCATTTCTGTAAGTGTGCTTGCATTTTGTTGTTCAACCTTTTTTACCTTCTCCAGTTGTAGGCATGCTTTATTTGGTTATATTTACATGGCTTAGGATACTTCTACAAGCTTATGAACCACTATGATTTCCTTAGGCTTCTTTGTGTAAGTGCATCGATTTTGCCCATTGGGTAATTGTTATCAGATAACTCAGTTTTGCCCATTGGGTAGTGTAAGTACATGCTTGTAGGCCCTCAAAAATATTCATTTAAACCTCACTTGGAAGAATGAATATGAAGAAATAGGACAAAGCAGTGAGGTTTAATATGATAAACAAAACAAAACAAGCTTTAAGGCCTTTAGATAAAAGGACAAAATTGCAAGGTGAGAAAGGGCGAGAGTAAGAACATAAATTGAGAGGATAAATTTCTGATAATTGTTTTCTCACATGCAAATAATCTGGCAACTAGGCCTTTATGTAAAACTAAGATAAAACCATTCCTTATCTGACTTTAGTACCATAACACACACGGACTCAATAACATAGACAATATTGATATCAAATTCTAGCTAATAAAGTTTCTGAAACACAAAGCCATATCACCTAAATAATTGGAATAGACTTGTTTAAACCTACTAGAAGGCTTCTTTGCTGCATTAAAAGGAGAGCTTCAATGAACTGCAACAGACAAATGGTGAAGTTCTATAGGGCAGTGAAGAAAAAAGAAGTTAAAAGAAACAAAAGGAAGGCTTCTGATGTCCCCTGTTTTTCCCACTCTGCTTTTTACTACTCATCTTTACATTAAAATTCACCATTTACATGTTAAAAAAGCTGAAATGTTGTGATCCTACTAAAGCAAAAGTAGAAAGCATAAATCGCAGTCAGAAGTCCTTACAAACAGTGGCAGTTTCGTAAGTTTTGAACTCAGGGAATCTCCTGTTCATTGTGATTTTGGTTAAATTTTCACCGTCTCCAATCAAAGCTATATTTGTCTTATTTCCCCACACTTCGACAATCTCCTCATAAATACCCGCCTCCACATGAATGTAGTACCTGGATTGACTCTGAATGGGTGCCGATGCAATGGCATCCATTATCCGTCTATATGCTCCAGGTCTTGTCTTGGACACAGTTGCATTAAACATAATGCCATTTCCATGAATGTTGCTTGATTTCTTTTGTCCTTTCAGCTGGAAATGTATGGAGATGTAAACAGATATAACCATAACCAATGCAATCACAATGATCACTAAAGCGCCCTTGGCCATAGCTCCCTATCTACACCTGGTGATTAGTGGTCGATGCAAATAGCTGCCTGAGCGTTCTTTTTGTTAAGTAGTTGGTTGCAGGGATGAGTTGCAATTCCAACCTATCACCTGGAGATGTTGCTGATAGGCTAAAAGTGTATCTCTCAGGCACGAGTAAAAGAGGCAGATGACTACTTCAATGATGTCTCAAGACAGTTTGAAAAACATTCAAAGCTTATGGTGCTCTTTCAAGTTGCTATGCCAAGAAGTTGATGAAGAAAACTGAGGAACTTATGCAGAGAATGACAGCATCTCGTTGTAACACAAAAGTTATCATACATGAAAGTGCTTAACCTCTAATTTGAGTTGTGATAGACTAAGAGACTTAGAGAAGTTTATGGAAGAAATGGAAACAGAAGGCATTTTGTTGCAGCAACTTTGAGTACTACGTCTTGTTGAAAGCATATGCTACTGATTATTATACTAAAGCCACAGGAAAACACTTGAAGAAAATCGAGATGGAGGCTCTAGTTCATGCGGGATACAACATTTGTTTTTCATGGCAGCAAAGGAATGCTTAAGAGCTAGCCTGGTAAAAAAGTCTTCTGAGATACTAAACAAGGCAGAGACACTCAAGGGGGGAGCAAAGTGTACGGTATACATTCATGAACTTCTCCTTGGTATGCATTTGCATTCGACTAGCAAGAACTAGAATGAAGTCGTCAACTCTGGCATCTGTGCAACAAGAGGGGCTATGTAAGCAACTCAGAGCATCAAGACATGATACGATTTTCAATCAGTTTGGATGACATTCAAGGAGCTGAAAACATTTTCCAGGAAGGTGAATCTGTGAAAACCCACCGCTTATGACTCGGATATTTTTGAGGACAAGTTTAATGCTTATGCTAAAATGAGATTGCTGGGAGAGGCAGCAGCAGTGGTACGAAGCTGTGGTGAGTGGAATGAAGGTTCCTGCGGAGGCATGGGACCAACTAGCATATCTATACTACAAAGATAATCAGATGAAGAAGCCTGTTGATGCAATGACGAAGGCCTTTCTATTGTGAAGGCATTTCTATTGTGAAGGCATTTGTTGGACATTAAACCGCATTAACATGTATTGCATGTTTTGAGTATTTAAAAGAAAATGGAGATGCAGAAGTTTACTGATACTGATGGGAACGATATCATGATTGCCAAGGAATTGGGTAGATTTAAAATTGTTACCTTAGTCCTAAAAAAGGAAATAAAAGACTAGCTATCTGTTATTGTGTTTGTATTTTTATTCTATCTTGGTTTTCAGACATAATGTTTCATTATTTCTGGCGGTAACCTACTATAGCCAACTGAAACTTTAATCCTTACCCAAAAAAGGATGATTTGGTTGTTGAATTGCTTTGAGTGTATAATGCAAATGGATAAAAACCATTTGAGGCCAATGGACATCTTTGGGGGTAACGAAGAATTGCGAATGGATAAAACCATTTCAGGCTAATGGACGTCTTTGGGGATAATGACCTGAAACTGCCTGCTACATAAAAATATGCTTGATATTCAGAACATGATTTACTTCCTGCGAAGACCTGTCATGCAATGAATCATCTGGGGGCTTTCCTCCTTGGTCGGTGATCACAACTTACGACCGTAAGTAGGCACAAAAACAATAATGAATAGTTTTTTATTTTAGTTTTTGAATATTAGACTTAGCTGCCTTCATTTGAATGCAGTAACTTTACGGCCAACAACTCCACATAATTAGATTCTAACAGCAGATGAATGCAAGAAATCATTCATATTGGGGATGATGACCTGAAACTGCCTGCTAAATAAAAATATGCTTGATATTCACAACATGATTTATTTGCTGCAAAGGCCTGTCATGCAATGAATCATCTTGGGGCTTCCTTCTTGGTCAGTGATCACAACTTACAACTGTAAGTAGGCACAGAAATAATAATGAATATTTTTTGTTTTGAGTTTTTGAATATTAGACTTAATTGCCTTGATTATAATGCAGTAACTTGATGGCCAATAGCTCCACATTATCAGATTCTAACAGCAGATGAATGCAAGAAATCATTCATATATTTAGTGATTATAAAGTGAGTGAAAGGATATTTCTATACTTTTTGGAATAGCAATCATGATCGAATTCTTTAGCTGCTGTTTAATTTTCCGTGTACCCTTGTGTTATAGTAGTATTTGGCCAAGAAAACTGCTAAGGCCTGACTAATGGATGTTAACAGATATACATTTATGAATATTTAATGTCCATTTGTAGAAAAACTATGCTTACGTGAGCTTGAGCGTTAGTCAAGGATACTCCAGAGTTCAGAGTAGCATTGACTTTGTCTTCTGGACTGAAATTGCAAAAATACAAGAGTGAGTTATCAGTCAAACTGTGGTTTCCTGTGGAATTACTTTAGTATTTCAACTCAAAAGTCAAACTGGCTTTAGACAAAAAAAAAAAGAGTTATCAGTCATTACCATATAAAACCAACAGCGCATTTATGCATAACCTTGACAACTACGCAATTCCACCATAATTTACAGAGATTAAAATCTTCCAACATACTGATTGATGCAAATTGAACTGCTAAAGTTTCTGATTTTTCGATTATTACTAAACATTCCAGAGTCCAAGTGCGATAATAGGCTGACCAAGCCAATAGGCTACATTGGTACAGAATACTTTGGTCTACATGTATTGACAGTGAAGAGTGTTGATGTCTCTGGTCTTGGGGCAGTAGTATTAGAACTTTTGACGGGGAAAAGGGCTATTTAACAATGGCTAGCTGCGATAAATCTATATTTCCTCTAGCAGCAACGGTATTTTGCTCAGTATCAATGGTAAGCATGCCATAACATTGTAGCAAATCACCTGCAAATCACCAACCCTGCTCATGCAGAAAAAAATTAGTCCCTGCTCATGAAGGTAATTCAAACGTAATGTCCATCCAAACTTGGAATTGTCAATCAAGTGCACGGTACGATTATGTTAATATCAATTCAGAAATAGTGAATATATGATAGACAGAAACATCTGCACCGTATCCATTAGTAGAGTTCAATACAGTATAAGAGATAATATTATTATATTTGGACATAGTTTTTTAATTTCATTCTCTCTTCTAAAATGGCATCTTACTAAAAACTCAAGGCTATGGAGGCAGCAGTTCATTGGATGAGCAAAAAGCTAGATGAGTCCTTTTTTGTGTCAAAGAGAACAACATTTTATCTACCTAGCATGACATGTCCAAATTGCACGAATGATCCAGGTAATAATGATATTCATTGAAATAATTCACAAGATTTTACTCGTCCATAATATCAAATCCATAGATAGGTTGCATCTGAAATGATCTATTCTATACGAGTATAGGCAAGAAGACATCCTTCCAATTGAAGAACAAGCCATTGAGTCCTTCAATCAAATCAATTTGAAGTAAATAGAGGGCTACTTTCTTTGTTTCAAGAAAATTACAAAGACCGTAACCTCTTTTTATTTCCAAAAATGATGTAACGGATTTCAGCTTTGGCCTTATTTATCAAGTGGCATTTGTTATTTAATTATTAGGCTATATTTTTACTCCTTGTGTAATTGTATAGTCTGTTATATTTTGATTGGTTTAGATAATCAATCCTAAATTCTGAAAATTCAAAGAATTTAGGGCGTGATAACATTGATTAATGTTTATTTTTCACCGAGACAACATATATTATATTTTGTTCTTTATTGAAACATCTAGAAAAAGTTTGTGACATACTATTGATCAGTTTCTTCATTAAACTTAAGATAAATGACCCTTTAGTCCAGTACTCTCTTGTAGCCAAACTAATGAGCTATTATGCTCCGCTCCCTTCTGGTAAATTATCCACTTTTATCAATCGATGAATTTTCACATTTTGTCTGAAAAAAATGATATTAACTTATTTCTCTTTCAGGAAAAAAATTGCCAAATTTTGTTGTTATGAAAATATGGTTGTCACCATGAATTATGTATCAGATTCATGATCATTTGTTTCTTCTTGTTGTACTACCTATATGGATAGTCAAGGCAATCTCAAGTTATATGATTATCATCCTTTGCAATTGCAAAACAAATTCAAAAAATATGAAAATTAGTGACATAGTATTTAGTTCAAATCAATGTATTTTTATCAATCAATTTATCCAATAGTAAGTGATTTTGTTACAGCTTGAGCAAGGAAAAAGTTGTAATTGGACTTGATGGGTGTTTGGGTTATTCAGATAATTTTCAACTTATTTATTTGTACTAGTATAAATCAGTTGATCCAACTTATCAATTCATACTGATATAAATGGGTTGATCTAAGTATAATAATAATAAAATTTCTATCAGAACTTGTTCGTATTACCTAAATTGCCACTTCGCAATTGTTTTATTTGCTTGCAACTTAATGTTCTAATCACCCAAATTGGCACTTTGCTATTATTATATTTACTTGCAACTTAATGAGTTACCTTACTAACCAAACAATTTTGCGTGTTTTGTAGTTCATGAATTCAAGGTCAAAAAGTTTGAAGAAAATTTGTGAAATGACCAAATGGAAATAAAGAAATTTTACCTTTTAGCAATTATGAAAAGAAAAGGATAAAAGAGACCACATGGCACTTGAATTACAAGACGGTATTTTTTAACTTAATTTTTTTTAACACATTTGTTGTCTTCACTCCTATTATTTTTCCCGCTAATTTTCTTTTCTTGGTGCATTTGGGTGGTTAATCAATTAAAAATGGTAAAAAGTTTCGAAGTTATTACTCGATGACCCAAATTTCAAACTTTTTTTCAACTCCAATTATCAAACATTTAAATAGTGAATTCATGAATTTTCAATATAACCGGTAATTGTTTAATTCAATTGTATTTTCTTTTTTAAATTTGTTTTTATTTATGTCCTCCTACCAAATCCATAATCCAAACAAAGGATTTACCTTCTTTGGATCTTTTTTCATTTCCCCAGTACTTTCCTTTGTCAACCAAACAAGAGAAAAGAATATGGGTTTGCAAGGAACCTACTTTCCATTCTTTTACTTTCCTTTCCTCGGTGGCCTCCTGGAACTAGGCCAGACTTGTGAACAGAGGGCTATGGCTCATAGAGGACGTTGACCATCTTTTCTGGTAATCATTCCGAATCCGTTGTTTATCTAGTTGCAGCACTCTACAAGGCCGGTGACCATCTTGTTTGAAGGGGCAACTTTTTGTTAGCCATTCTTCCTTTCAAAACACCCACAATTGATTTAAAGTCTATAGGCACTAGGACCCTAATGACCCATTTGCATTATGATGCTTTGATTCGAAATAAAATTCCACCAAAATTTCAGGCACAAGTACCCAAACGGAAGAAGTACTATTGTAACCAGGCATTACCAGTTTACTACTCCATTAATACATCAAATAAGAGGAAAATCAAGGCTCTCCACAAAATGTTAGTCTATCCTACCGTCAAAAATATAGTTTCACAGTAGAAACTTGGGATCACATGAATTCCAAATCTTCTTCCTGTGCTTCAAGAACTATGGTGGCAAGAGCAAGTCTATATGCGGTGGACCACAAATTCCTAACCAGAACGTAAATTTCCTTCCTCCTCTTGCTAACAGAGATGGTCTTCCATTGATCCTCTCTAAGATGAGCAAGCAAGACCGCCTCACATAGAGCTATTGCCACATGCTTCTTGCTGTATGTCCATTAAAACAACAATCAAAAGCACAAAAATAAACCAAAAAGACTAAAAGGACAAACAAATGATGTCCAAAGGAACTCACGTCAACCAAACAAATTCACAAAGCAAAGAATAGTTCATTCACAATCCCTCTTGCAGAATATACAATAATTACCTGCCTCGAATGAAGCCAGTTGTAATAAAACCAATTGGCCACCTAAAAGACTCCCTGACTACCGGTTCTTCTGGTACTTGAAGTGCCCATCTCCCAGATGGTTGCTGAACAAAATATGAACCCGGCAAAGACTGAGGTGCTTGAAATTTTCCAGCATCCTCCAGTCTGCGTTGTTTGCAAGAAGATACTTTCAGAAAAGTTACTAGGAGCCTTAAAAGTTCCAGTTTCCAAAGTTCCTCCTTTTTAATTTTCCCAAAAATGTGATACATACATACTCCTAAGTGCATTTACAAGGCTGCATGCCATACTTAAGTTAGTTCAACCTCTACAACCTTATCGTTACACAGCATCATAACTTTATTGGTCTAAATAACCCGCACAACAGAAATGCCAATCCCTCAAATGAGTTTCGCAATCTAAGCCATCATCTAACAAGGCAAAGCAAAAAGTTATGATATCTCCCACAATTCTTTTAGTGAAGACTTTACCATATCTTATGAACCTTGAGACCTAAAACACAAAACCAATCTTTGACAGCGGTAGTCAGAATACAGCTGGACATCACCCATGTAAGCCACTGAAAATATACATGAGAATTTGAAAAATAGGCCTTGTTTGGCAGTAAAAAAATTGCAAAAGTGGAGGTTCTGGGAATAAAAGGTTTCTAGTTGTCTCACTCATAAATCAGTCAAAGTCCAACCTAATATTAATTTTTATTGCCTCGTGGTTTCCAATAGTTGCTGCCTGAAGAATCCTGAGGACAGTTTTGCTGAACCAAATCATAAGCCTTTTCATACTTCAGAAACATGTACCACATCCACTTGTTTCATGAAAAGGAAAAAGTAAAGTCATAAGTGGTGAAGGAAAAAGGAAGAAAACAATGTCCCAATCCACTGTATACCAGATATTGATGGTTTCAACATGTCAGCATGACACCTATAAACTTGCATTTTCACCAATAAAATTTAATAAAGAAGACAATCATTTTTCATTTGCATGAAACAACTCAAAATCGTCTGGGTAAGCTGCGCGAAACAAGCCAAACAAATAAAAAGAACTCCATGAATATTTCTGAAGAAATTCTACCTGGTTGACAACCACATAGTTATATCTAGGCCTGTCAACGGTCCGGGTCTAGGCCCGACCCGGCCCGAATCCGTAAAATTATTGCGGGTATGGATAGGGATTTAATTCCGTTATTCGGATCCGGATCCAGATCCGTTTTTTCAAACAAAAAAATGGGTTGGATACGGAATATAATATTCCGACCCGTACTAGACCCGGATCCGTATATAAATGTATTAATAATTTAAAATATGTATATTTATCAATATAATTTGATTAGGGTGATGTATTTGAGTAAAGTTACTTTGATTTATTTTCTTATTTAGTTTTTTTTGTATTAGTTAGAAATTAGTGTACAAATATATTTTTTTCTCATTTTTATTAGAAATTATAAATTTTCATAATTTTTTTCGGGTAGACCCGGATCCGGATCCGAGACCCGTCGGATCCGGATCCGGAACATAGAATAGAAGACCCGTCGGATAAATCGCAACGGATCTTCTGTCCCACACTCTGTGCCATTATCTGTCCCAGTTTTTATTATATTGTTATTTCTCCTTCATAAACATCATGTTTTAGTTCTTTTTTGTTTCCTTATGATTTAATAACTATTAATTCAGTAAAAAATAAATACAACAGCTTCAAAAAAGTAATATATAATAGAAAATTAAAAAATACAGCAGAAAATGCATAAAATATCTCATTTTTATGCATTTTGATTTTTTGAGTTTGTTAAATTTTGTATTACTGAATTAATAGTTATTAGATCTTAAGGAAACAAAAAAGAACTAAAACATGATATTTATGAAGGAGAAATAGTAATATAATAAAAAGTGGGACAGAGAATGGCACAGAGTGTGGGACAGAAGATCCGTTGCGATAAATGGATCGAATCCGGATCCGATTTGGTATGCCGGGTCCGGGATCCGGAATAATGAATTCCGGCCCGAACCCCGGCCCGTTGACAGGCCTAGTTATATCACTGGCATGAGGAGCACAAACCACGGCTCCCTCTTCAAAAACACCTTCCTTGTAGGCATGCAAAAGAACTCTCACAAAGCATAGTTTCTGGCAACACATTAATTGAGAGCTGATGCCATTTGTTTGACGGGTAATTAATTCATTATCCTTCATAACCTTAGTCAAGCATCTCTTTCCATCAGGAAAATTTGGGAATAGAAACAAATTATCATCTTTGACATGACTCAAAAAGTGAATCAGCACATCAGATGTCCTTGCAACAAATCCATTAAAAACAGCACCATGACTTCCCACAGCTGCTACATCACAATTTTGGCAATTTAAAATTTTCATCGAGTTATTACTAACTGGAAGAAATTTGGCGACCCCTACTGTAGATCTTCGCTCAGAACCATAGTGGATACAGTCCCAAGGTGGAAAATGTGGAACTCTGACAGGTCTCAGGGAAGAAGGTCGAAGCTTTTTCTTTTGATCAGCAATAGCTGCCTCCATTGCCATAAAGCAAGAATATGTGTTGGTATCAGGAAAGTCTGAAGGGAAATATGGCAAACCAGCCTGAAAAGGAAAATCAAGTTTATGATAATCATAATAACCTTGCAGTTAATTCACTACCAATGGTATTTGAGACACTTACTTCACATGCAATCCAGTGCCTCTCTCTCAAACCTATAGCTTGAGCACCATTCAAGATAATGGCAATCCAAAAGACTTTGACCCAGCTTAAAGGAAGAATGACAGTCCATCTAAAGGGATGAAAAAAAATGACTATCAGAAACACATACACTTGATTTACAGAAGGTGCTCTCTCAATTAAACAAACCAGAAGAGCATCTCACTGTCCATCTGTCAGGTTGTTATTAAACTGATTGAATCCTATATAACATCCAACGCTTCTTTTCCCAAGACCACAAAAATTCAATATCCTATGATCTTTGGCAAATGAAAAGCAAAGGCACATAAACAAATGCAAAAAGTAAACTGATGCTTGGTGTACATGTTTGTGTTTGTATCAACAGATGTTAGGGTGCTTTTACCTTGTTGTAAAGCCTTTGCCAGAATTATCTTTCAAAAGCATAATGGGGCATAATTGAGAGAACTGCCTCACACCAGAAGGATCTAAGTTATTGGAATTCTCCTCACCAATACTGAAAAATTTCATCAACTGACAGTGCTTTTTTTTGCAAAGAAAACTTTCTTCCACTGGCGGATTTACCCCTTTGGAGACATCCCACAAATCAATGAAATCAGAAAACTGATATTTTTCTTCAGGGTTTATAAGCAATGACGAAAGGGACCCTGGGTTCCGGGGTAGAATCCTCTCCAAGGTTGTGTCTCCTTGCGTATTTGTCTCTTTAGCACCTAGAATCTCAGAAGGTTTTTTTTCTGGCAAAACAGCAAATCCTTTTTCTGCAATGGCACGTGGATCCTTTACCGTGAGAGAAATGATAGCTGAAGTTGAAATTTGATCTTCCTGTGGAAGGGACCATGAATATGTTGTTGAAGATTTATCGTTATTTACAGCAACTGAACATTTCGGCAGAGCCCAAGAATTTGTAGAGCTGCATAACAAGCAAATTCAATTCAGCCATGAGCTTCCCTTATCCACAGCCATGTGGTTTCAGAAGAAAAGGCAATACTAGATCTAAATCACCAGGTCAAAGGATGCAATATGTTCTGCATAAGTTGAAATGCCTTGAAACCTATCAGGTCCAGTTTTCCAAGCTCGCCCTCAAGAGAGACACAATTCACTGAGCGTCCATTTAAGTTTGCCTGCAAACCCACAATAGCAACTCACAAGACAGCAAACAAATCTTGTAAATGAAGATTGGGACATATAACTAGTCCACAAGCAATTTCATCATTTTCAAGTAGTTCACAATTTGGGCTAAAATAAGGGCATTGAAAACATACAGAAAAACAAACAAACAAACAAACAAACAAAAACACAGAGCAAAAGGAAAAAGTACTCTATTAACTAGAAAGTATCAAGAGCGGCAACTGGCCAAAAATAAGTAAAAAGAAACAGAAATCAAAAGAATAAGTTGCACAGTATTTAAATGAAAATATGAGCGAAACTCAAAGGATAGAAGAAGTGTTCTTCAGTACTGTTAGGTAAAGAACATACGGTTTCACATGCAGATTCCAGAACATCATATCCTTCTCTAAAAGCAGCAGGATGTATCCATATCCACAGCTGTCTAGAGGAGGCATAGCTGTCTATGCTCTGCTGCTCATCTTTGCTATCAATTTTGTCTACCCTTGCAGTCAAAATTGGATTTTGTGGTCGCCACATGTAGGTCACCGGAGCAACCGGTTGAGCAAATACTGTCCCAACATGATGAAGCTGCCAATACACACACAAAAGTCAAACACCAACATGCATTACAATTTTGATAGGTAGCTAAAAAATAAAGACAGTAACCTACCATAGCACTACCATAAGTGACACCAGCAAGCATATGCTGGGATGTCTGATCAGAATTTTCTAATGGAGAAGGGACCATTACTTGACTTAGAATCAACAATAAGACGTCCTGAAAGCATGAAACAGTAATGTTATGTATAGCATATAACTTACCTTTGTTTTTTGGTAGCAACACCTATGAAATTGGTTTGACAGTATAGAAGCATTTCAAACTAGATGCTTGCAAGGTAGAACATGAAGAAATGCCTGCCTCTGGACACTCCAGCTGAACAGCACTATAGTAACTTGAGTCGTACACAAGCACTCCTTGCTTTGACTTCTTGACGAGAGCCCTTGAACCTTTACCTCTGCCTCAGGTAATATATACATCAGTAATAGATACATAAATAAAAATTATCATAGTTAGCATTCATGATTGGTTGGAATCAGAAATAAAAAAGTGACTACCTGCCACGGAGGCCGAGAGGAAGGTAAAATCCCCAAAGTTTAGACATGGTGAAGCGCTTAGCATGCCAAACATGTGTTGATAATCTCTTGTTCCCATCTCCAGATGTAGAAAAGCCAGTCAGAGGATTCCTTTTTAGATGAATTCTCCGACGGATACGACGAGGGAGCCTCTTCTCGTCTGTCTCCAAAAGCCCATTATTACTATTATCATAACAGAATCTTTTCTTTATGTGGCTGGTGGTTCTCCTCCTCTTGTTTCTCTGGGAATGAAAATCATTCTGGAGACGAGTACCGACAATTGAATGAAGTGAGTACAATTCACTAGCTCGTGATTTGGCCAATTTCTGCACATTGAGGGTTCGAGGTGGAGCTGCTGTAGATGCCTGATGCTTGCTCCAATCAGTAACCATCCTCTTCCTCAAATAAGTTTTTAGGGTTAATTACACTTTATCACTGGAACTTGACCTTAGGTAATACTTGTCCTCCTAAACTCAGGACATATACACTTTACCCCTGCTATGACAAGTCAAGCATTAGAGTTTATTTTTTTCAACTAAAATTCAATGAAAGAACATTGCGTCATTAAATAATGGCTGTATGGGCAATATTTAAGCTTTAGATGGGAATGTAAAGTGCTTTATTGGAGGTACTAGATTGTGCTGGCCGTGCACTGCTCACGGCACAGACCTATATATATTAGTTTCTATCTGTTTGGGAGTCAAAAGTGTAAACCATCAACCTAACTGAGTCAGTCAATTCTATAATTGAAAGCTTTACACAAGACGATAATGCTAAAGTCATATGTAATAATGTAGTACATGACACTTTAAAATGCTAAGTCATATGTGAGTGCTCAAGTAGAACACATCTCATGTTGCTGATCATTTATGTAATTCCTAACCTGATTGCATTATTGCAATAGTACTTATAGCGCTTCTAGTTAAAATATTACTCCATATATTATGATCCATTGAATTTATTTTAATTCAGATGCAAAGATAATAGATCAAATATGCTACCGATAGAGGTTTTTCATATAGTCAAAAGTAATTTTTCAAACAATGCAGCCATTCAATTCGTTAACAAAATAAGTCAAAATATTTGATTCTTCAGTTCTCTTTATCCTTATCTGCAGGGATTGCTTGCACAGCGTCACTTCAATTTACATCAATGTAATTAAATGAAAATAGTGGAATTAGACATCTCTATCCAACATGGGAATGAATTAATGAAATCTGAACTAAAATCTCAAAAACCCATCATTTTCTTCTGTACAAAAATTTGTCCTTTTTCTTTTGGATAGTGTAATTAAATTGGCCATGTGCATGTTTGGCAACTTGTTAGGATTTTGAGTTAGAGAAGCAAAATTAAAACTCACTTTGACATATTTGAGGTCATTTTTGTAGCGTGCTCATTCATCAAAGGTTGCTTGATATTCACACCATATTTCTTTGAAACAACTCAAACAGATAAGGAGGATAACGAGTACCCTAAAAACGCAACAAATTTTTAGAGAAAATTGCACATAAATCACAACAAATGAAACCAGATAGAGCAATGAAGTTGGTGGTCCTATAATTACAAGAATTTTGGTAAAGCTTATTAATTCAAAAGAATCGCATTTAATTTCTCTCGTTTTACAAAAACACGAAAAGAGATGTAGGAATAGGTTACAGATTATCACTAATCCAGCAGAATTTTTCGACAACAAAATCAGAGAAAATGGGACTCTTTTTTTTTCACGTACGTACTTGTCCGTTATAGCAAGCGAGATATCTTAATGCAAAAACAAAAATTTTGCCCTTTATTTTTGTTTCTGGGCTCTGATCTGTTGGAGCACCCCAACTTGTCTAGGACCCATTTTCTAGAAATAGCAATACCATATGTGCTAATCTCGGAAGCAAGCACGAGACCATTTAGCGATTTAATGACGTTCTAGAATCCTTCCTGATTCAACAAAGGGCACTAATAAATTGCTAATTTAGATACACGAATAGCATCTATGACATATTCTCTTGATTACCACAAATAAAACTGCAATTCTGCTGCAGAACAACTGATTATAGGATTAACAAACTGCTGTGATAATTTTCACTCTACTCAATATGCACCCTTCCCTACCTTTTTCTCTACCAATTTCTCTACTAGTTTCCCAACCATAAGCTGATTGGACAAATATTCTTGTCCTTGGAAGCTAAGAGTAAAACTAAAAGATCCTTTCCCAAAAGAAGAAGAAGTTTTGGTCAGAAGGAGTCTGTGCATGGTGATTCCTAGGGTCTAACGAATGGTCAAATTTCTCTGCGTGTTCAGTAGTTTCTATTATTAGGCCTTAACCATTTTCTCTTTCCTTTGTCACTCGAAATTTCCAGATTGTCATCATTTTTGGCCTTTTTTAGTTATCTACAACGTTAGGTAAGTTGTTCAAGTCATTCTTATAGGGAAAGGGAAAGTTCCTAAAAGTTCTAATGTTCTACAAATACTTACTTTTCCAATTTAGGATATGGAAATAGGAGTTTTAGAATATGGAAATAGGAGTTTCAGGTATCTTTTTACTTTATAAATACTTCTGTTTCTACGTCATTCTTAGCAGAGAATTTGACGAATAAGATTGAGTTTTGGTTTATTAGCTGCATTGTTCTTCTTTCTCAGAGCTTCTCTACATCTTCCCCTCTTTTCTTACCATGACACTATCCATGATAATGTTCACAGACCAAAACAGTCTCTAGATCCTTGATCTTCTGCTCGCACTAGTAGGCAAGATCTCACCCATCTTGTCCCACATCAATTTTGGAGATACACCATTTGGCGGTGCTCTGAAGCCAACTTTGTTGATATTTCATGCTACTGCTGATTGACATCTAGATATATAACTACATATGAGACTTGCACACTCCTAATGCCTGACATTCCTGGAATCTGTAATTCTGGAGTTTACAATCAGTTTTGTTTGACATGTGTGTTTTTTTATATCATAAGCACTTAAATCACACTTCATCCTCTTCATTTTGTGGTAATCTATTTCACTATGTTATAATGCAGCATAAAACTGTTGAAATTTTCACATTTAGCTAAAGCAGAAAGGACAATTCGAGGTATTATATACTCCCCTGACATAGATTTCCCAAATGATTTGCTACACTTGCATTGCACATACTATGTCGGCAATGCTACAGTTTATCAGCCATATACACTTGCATTGCACATATCGGCAATGCTACAGTTGATCAGATTATGGCTGAGAAGTTCGATTTTGCCACATAGCGCTTTTTCTATACTGGATGCAGTATCAACAACCAAAATGAAGATCAACTGGATATTGTACTACTACTGTATGATGTGTTGTGTGCAAAGAGAAGCTTCCTGCAGAAGACTTCCAAAGTTACAAATAAATTCATCATCTACCAGTCAACAGACTACTTCATCAGGTGAAGAGCAATTCATTATTGTCAGAATCCTACATCATCAGGTTGAATTAACAATGTGTCACTATGGTAATAGGACCTGTAAATGTAAATGCTTTTCTATGTATATAATATACAACCATGTGTCTAACATGACCTCTCTATATTCTTCTTTGCCAACTAATTCCTACTAACTCTTCTATGGTTATAAAAGCAAAATCTGGCCAAACTTACGCAAGACATGAGTGCCTAGTCAACTAGAAAATAAACAAAAGATGGTAGAATGCAAAGGCAAGTAGTTGAAGGGAAAAAAATAGAAAGTTCCCAAAGCATCTAGATCAATTTGCATTGCTCTTTTGTCTTCATCGAAATTATCAATGAAGGGCAAAAAAAAAAATTATAAAATCCCCATAGCATCTAAATCAATATGCCTTGCTTCTTTTATCAACCAGTTGCCTTCATGATTTTCACTAACTTAAAATCAAAGCACATTCTTCTAAGTCCTTATGAATTCACGAGGCGCAAATTGTTGCCTTTATGCCACATTTGCACCTTCTCAACTAATTTTCCTTCCATTCAGATTAGCATGTTGAGTTGTTCGTGTTGGGGAAAACGGGAGGAAAACAGGTAATTTCTCACTCAAAAATACAACTAGTGATTAAATCGATTCAGTAATTCTCAGGAAAGATCGTCGAAACAATCTCCTTAGCCAGAATTACCATTCCAAGTAAATTTCCAGGAAAGGTTAGAGAGATCATAAGAGGTTCCACTTAAAACCCAATCTCCTAGACAGAATTTACGTGCATGGTGTATTATCACAACTAGACCCGTGTATACATAAATATTACGTACACACGAATAATAAAAATACACCCAAATGAATCGTATAAAACACTACAAATAAACCCGACAAATATAGACAAATATATTGAATACTATACTTCAATAGAAAAGAAACTACTAAATAAGTGCGGAATAAATAAAAGAGATAAGGAAAGAACGCACCAGAAAAATTTATTAACGGAGTTCGGCCAATTTTGCCTAATCTCCGAACACCACTCAAGCAGCCTGATCTTATAATTTAGGAGAAGAAAATATTACAAAAGAATTACAAAATCCTTTTGGGTAATTCTTTTGTTTTTTGGTACAATTGAATTGATTTGCTTGAGAGTTATAAATAACTCTCAAGCCCTTACCCAAGCTCTCAACTCTACCGATGTGGGATAGAAATGTATGCCACAAATTCAACAATTGTGACTTGAAAAAGTCTACAATTTAGGTTTTGAATTCAACAAATCTCCACATTGGCATAATTTCTAGTCCCACTCAAAAAATACAAATCTTCTCACCCAAAAATAACAAACGGTCCTTGCGGTGCTTCCAAATTTGCGCCCTCAGGCGCCAACTCAAATATGCAGGATGTTAACCAAGTTTAAACAATGTTCAAACTTGGCTCTTGTAACCACCTTGGTCAGCATATCTGCAGGATTCTCCGTAGTCCGAATCTTCTGGAGAAAAATCTCCTCTTCTTCGAGAATTTCCCGCACAAAGTGATAGCGAACATCAATGTGCTTTGTTCTTGCGTGAAAGACCTGGTTCTTTGCTAAGTGAATAGCACTCTGACTGTCACAAAACACGTCAATGTGTTTTTGACCAATTCCCAAATCTTCAAGCAATCCTTGAAGCCAAATTGCCTCCTTTACAGCTTTTGTAATCGCCATATACTCTGCCTCCGTTGTAGACAAAGCCACCGTTGACTGCAAAGTAGACTTCCAACTAACTGGCGCCTTAGCAAACGTGAACAAGTAGCCAGTTGTAGAACGTCGCTTATCCAAATCACCTGCATAGTCAGAATCACAATATCCAACTACACATTGACCAAGTGATTTATCTTGCTCAAATACTAATCCAACATCTACGGTATTTTGGATATACCGTAGAATCCATTTCACAGCTTGCCAATGACCCTTGCCAGGATCATGCATAAACCTGCTTACCACACCAACTGCCTGTGAAATGTCGGGTCTCGTACACACCATTGCATACATCAAGCTACCAGCTGCATTTGCATACAGGACTTTCGCCATGTATGCTCGCTCTTCATCTGTCTTTGGAGATAATAGGCTACTAAGTTTCAAATGAGGAGCAAGCGGAGTACTTACAGGTTTTGAATCTTCATTCATGCCAAAATGTTGTAGTACTTTCTTCAAATACTGCTTCTGTGTCAGACAAAGCTTGCCTCTCGTTCTATCCCTGCCTATCTTCATGCCGAGAATCTTCTTGGTTTCTCCCAAATTCTTCATCTCGAACTCTTTACTCAACTGAGTCTTCATTTTGTCAATTTCAACTTGGCTCTTTGATGCTATTAGCATATCATCAACGTACAAGAGTAAGTAGATGTAGGAATCATCTCGTAGCTTGCGCAAATACACACAGTGATCGTATTTGCTTCTTATGTACTTCTGGCCCATCATGAACTGGTCAAATCGTTTGTACCATTGTCTCGGTGATTGTTTCAATCCGTATAACGATTTGCTCAGCTTACAAACCCAATTTTCTTTACCAGCAACTTTAAATCCATCTGATTGAGACATATAGATTTCCTCCTTCAAGTCACCGTGAAGGAACGCGGTTTTCACATCAAGTTGAACTAGCTCCAAATTCAACTGCGCTACCAAAGCCAATAAAATTCTAATAGAGGAATGTTTAACAACTGGAGAAAATACCTCATTATAATCAACTCTCTCCTTCTGAGCGTAGCCTTTAGCCACCAATTTTACTTTGTAACGAACATCATTCTTGTTAGGAAATCCTTTTTTCTTTGCAAATATCCATTTGCATCCAATTGCCTTCTTGCCTTTCGGTAGTTGTGTCAACTTCCACGTATTGTTCTTCTGAAGAGATTGCATCTCTTCTTTCATAGCATCTTTCCATCTACCATCTTCTATACTTCGAACTGCTTCAGAAAATATGGTTGGAACATCATCAACAACTGGAAGTGCATAGGCCACCATGTCAACAAAACGAGCAGGTTTATGAATTTCTCGTCTTGCCCTATTGACGGCAATTGACTCTTGCTGCTATTGAGGTTCTTGGGTTGAAACCTCTTCCTCATCTGACTCCACTTCTGCCATGGGAGAGTCACTGATGGTGCTGTTTGCTGGATTCACCATTATTTGTTCAAACTCCACCTGTTTCGGCGTACACTCCATCTGTTGCGGAGTACCACTGGTCCCATCTTGTGTTACCTTATTCAACATGACAGATTCGTCAAAGGTAACATCCCTGCTGATAATGGTCTTCTTTGCTTCTAAACACCACAAACGGTATCCCTTAACACCAGCATTAAAGCCCATAAAGAGAGCTTTCTTTGCACGTGGATCCAACTTTGATTCATTTACATGATAATATGCAGTAGAACCAAAAATACGTAAAGAATCATAATCTATTGCAGGTTTTCCAGACCATACCTCTAATGGAGTCTTGCCACCTATTGCAGAAGATGGCAAGCGATTGACGAAATGTTGAGCGTATGTCACAGCCTCAACCCAAAACTTTCTGCCTAACCCAGCATTAGACAGCATGCAACGTATTTTCTCCACTAGTGTTTTGTTCATACGCTCTGACACCCCATTCTGCTGCGGTGTTTTTCTAACTATGAAGTGCCGAACTATGCCACATTCTTGGCATATCTTCTAGAAGGGATCACTCTTGTATTCTCCACCTTTGTCTGTTCGGAGAACCTTGATCTTTCTTCCCGTCTGGTTTTCAACCTGAGCTTTCCATTTAAGAAAAATCCCTAGCACCTCATCCTTACTCTTCATAGTAAACACCCAAAGTCTTCTGGAAAAATCATCAATAAAAGTGACAAAATAATACCTGCTACCAAGGGATGAAGTCTTGGCAAGTCCCCATACATCTGAGTGCACATAATCCAAAATACCCTTGGTATTATGGATATCAGTCCCAAATTTCACTCTTCTTTGTTTTCCCAAAACACAATGCTCACAAAATTCTAATTTGCAAACTTTCGTACCTTTCAATAATCCTTGTTTGGCAAGATTTTGCAAGAATTTTTCACCAGCATGTCCCAATCGCATGTGCCACAACTTTGTTGTCTCCGCATCCTTCTTACTACTGGAAGATGTTGCTGCTGCTGCTGTCCCAACAACTGTACTACCTTGGTAGTAATACAGATTATTTTTCCTCACACCTTTCAATATCACAAGTGCTCCCGAAGTTACTTTAAGAATTCCATCTCGCATCTTCACTTCCAGGCCTTTTGACTCCAAGAGTCCCAAGGAGATGAGATTCCTCTTCAAATTCGGCATGTACCGAACATCCTTCAGGATTCTAGTAGATCCATCATGATTACGCAGCTTGATTGAACCTAGCCCAGCTGTTTTACATGAATTGTCATTTCCCATGTACACAACTCCACCATCAAGTTCTTCAAATTCAAAGAACCACTCCCGCATGGGAGACATATGGTAGGTACAAGTTGAATCCAAAATCCACTCATCTGAATGGGATGTCAAAGGTGATACAGCCAACGAGAAATCTGATTCCGCATCACTTTTGCACTCTGCAACATTTACGTCTTGCGGAGCTTTCCCTTTCTTTTTCAACTTTGGACAGTCTTTCTTCCAGTGCCCTTTCTCACGACAGAAAGCACACTCATATTTGGTAACTCTACTTTTTTGATTTGGACCTTCCTCTTCTCCCCTTTGATTGGCTTTGTTGACGACCTCTTGCCACTAACACTTCATCTGCTGTAGCTACTTTATTCTTCATTTTATCCTGCTTTCTTAATTCATGACTATACAAAGCAGAACATACAACATCTAAAGATACATTTTCCTTCCCATGAAATAACATAGTTTCCAAATATTCAAATTCATTAGGAAGGGACGACAACAACATCAAAGCCAAGTCTTCATCTTCAAAATTTATATCTAAATTTAACAGGTCTACTACTAACTGATTAAACATAGTGATGTGTTCATTCATAGTAGTACCTGTTTGGTAATCGAATCGGAACAATCTTTTCTTTATTAGGAGTTTATTCTGACCACTCTTCTTCAGAAATTTCTCATCCAATGCCCTCCACAATTTTCATGTAGAAGTCTCGTTCTTGAAAGCATACTTTTGCTCTCTGGACAAACACGATCGAATAGTTCCGCATGCCAACCGATTTATGGTACTCCACTCCTTCTCTTCTATGTCATCTGGTTTCTTTTCTTCAATGGCAATATCAAGACCCTGTTGGAAAAGGGAATCCATGACCTCGCCTTGCCACATGCCGAAATGGCCAGTACCGTCAAATGTCTCCACTGCCACCTTCAAACTTGATATTGGAATCCACGACCATGTGGACGAGGAAGCCGATACCCCAGATATAATTCTTGACGTGGAATTGTCAGATGCCATTACAGACTCAAATGATAGTATTCAATATAACAAACTACAAACAAGCCAAAGGACGAACCTTCGGCTCTGATACCACTTATTGGGGAAAACGGGTAATTTTTCACTCAAAATACAACTAGTGATTAAACCGATTCAGTAATTTCCAGGAAAGATCGTCGAAACAATCTCCTTAGCCAGAATTACCATTCCAAGTAAATTCCCAGGAAAGGCTGGAGGGGTCACAAGCGGTCCCACTTAAAACCCAGTCTCCTAAACAGAATTTACGTGTACGGTGTATTATCACAACTAGACCCGTGTATACATAAATATTACGTACACACGAATAAGAAAAATACACCCAAATGAATCGTATAAAACACTACAAATAAACCCGACAAATATATTGAATACTATACTTCAATAAAAAAGAAACTACTAAATAAGTGAGGAATAAATAAAAGAGATAAGGAAAGAACGCACCCAAAAAATTGATAACGGAGTTCGGCCAATTTTGCCTAATTTTCGAACACCACTCAAGCAGCCTGCTCTTATAATTTAGGAGAAGAAAAAATTACAAAAGAATTACAAAATCCTTTTGGGTAATTCTTTTGTTTTTTGGTACAATTGATTTATAACTCTCAAGCCCTTACCCAAGCTCTCAACTCTACCGATGTGGGATAGAAATAGATGCCACAAATTCAACAATTGTGACTTGAAAAAGTCTACAATTTAGGCTTTGATTTCAACAGTTCGGACTCCTACTCAGCATTTTTTTTTGCCGCTAAATTTGAGTTTATCCTATGTTTAAGCCATATTCTAGCCAGATATATAGTTCAACCGTGTTCAACCGGATTTAGCAATAGTTTTCGAAAAAGTAACACTTTGTTAAGCTCAAAATTGCCAATGACATTGACACTCCAATAAAATCAAATAGATAAAATTTGTACACAGAATGAGGGAATTTTCAAATAAGGGAGGAAGAAAAAGAAACAATGGCCACCGAATACGCACAAATATACACAAAGAAAGGATGCATAATCTAATGCCAGGAGGAAGAGATACTGCCGCGAGAGGCAACGGTGGGGCACCAACCTTTTAGCCCGGAGAATTGGTCGCGAATTTGGTGCTGGAGCTGCCGCCGCTACGAGATTTTAGGTGATCGCTCTACCCAGGCGGTGAGACCATGGACCTCAAATTTGCCTGGCTGGCTGTCGGTGCCTCCGGCGGGCTATGGGGGAGACGACGGCAGAAGATGCTCGATAGGCTGAGTGCTTCTAATTTTGAGGGTGATATTTAAGGGAAATTCCCTACCAAAAAAATGATGCCCAAAAGGCCAAAAGTATTGCTCCACCGACTTTGTTTTTGTGCATTTGACATTTTTTTTTTCCAGAAATCGTAGATAATATTATTGAAATTTGGTAAAACTTTACAATTATTGAGCAAAGGCCCAATTTAACCGTACAAGTGCACTTTGTCGGGAGCAGGGACTTAATTGAAAAAGATAAAAGTGTCAAGGGTCATTATTGCAATTATCATAAGAAGCCAAAAGTAGTTAAAAGTCATTGTAACAGAATGTAGGAAGTTAGTTAGTTGTAGTAGAGTGGTTATTGGCAAAATCATTGATTTGTATAAATTTTAGACTGTGTAATGGATTGGACAACAAGAAATAATAATCTCATTTTTCCTCCCTACATATTCTTGCTTTGACTTCTCTCTCTCTCTTCTCCTTTCTTCTCTCTTTCATTCATGAATCTCTTTCTCAATTGCTGTTTCTGTTCTATTCTTCCCTCAATTCCTGAGAAGCCTGACAAATTGGACAGAAAGTATTCGTTTCAAAACATTGGAGGATCACCTCAAGAAGCAAGAACTCAAGTTACAGGAAGTAATGGAGGATGTCAAGAGCATGCAACTGCAAGTAAAAGAAGAAATGGCAGGAAAGGATAAACGAATGGACTCGATCGTTCTGGGAATGGAGTAGAAATTTGAGACACTCAGTTTGATGATGAAGGCATTACTGACCAAAGAAAAGAGTTCAACTGAAGAAGATATGGCTGGGGGAGATCGCACATCCTTAGTGCCAACACCTCCCATCCATCAGAGGTTGAATTTGGGAGCAGAAGAGGAAGCAAAAAGCTGCGAATTCCTGGGTAAGATTTTTTTATCACAATTTTCCTAAACTTGAGTTACACATGTTCGATGGAGAAAAACCCCGTGAATGGGTCAGAAAATGTAACAAATATTTCATGTTGAATAAGATTCCTAAGGACCATAAGTTACTGGTAGTGGAAATGTTCCTGGAAGAGAAGGTTGATAATTGGTTCCAGGGTATCAAGTTGGAGAAACCCAAGCTGACATGGAGGAAGTTTGAGGAATTACTTTGCCAGAGGTTCAAGGGAACTTGTCGTAGGGACATTGTGGAGGAATTTAATAAGTTGCAGTAAATAAGCACAATAAAGGTTTACCAAGAGAGATTTGAAGAATTAAAAACATTGATGTTGATCCAGAATCCCAACTTGAGTGAGGAGTACTTTATTTCCAGTTTTACAAGTGGTCTCAAGGAGGAAATGAAGCCTATGGTGAAAATGCTTAAGCCAAACACTCTCTCTGGAGTTATAAAGGTAGCTCACTTACAGGAACAAGCCCTTAAGTTGCAAGGGAAAACAGTGAAAGAAGGCAATAAGGTGGTGGCTGAGCCAAGGTTTGGGATGTACAAGCATCCTACCTCTACGAATGGAGGGGTTAGCACTTACACACTGTCCCAGAGCAACATACCAAAACCAGTCACCTAGAATCCAAAAATTAAGAGATTATCTCCCCAAGAAGTATAGTTTAGAAGGAATAATAGATTGTACTTTAAATGTGGGGAGAAGTTTGGGATGGGACATTAGTGTAGGATGAAACATTTGAACTTTATGCTAAATGAAGAAGATGAGGACACTGAATTCCAAGATGCCCTGGGGGAATAAGATGAGTTGACTGGCAACCCAGGAGAACTAGTGGAAATATCACTAAATATCCTCTTAGACTCCCTCAGACGAAATACTATTTTGTTGGAAGGACAATTGGCAAGAGAAACTGTCAAGATTTTAGTGGACACAGGCAGCAGTGATAGCTACATCCATCACAAGCTTGTGTCTACACAAGGAATTCCATACAAATATGTTAAACCCTTCACTGTCACAATCGGAGATAGGAGTTTGGTAACTAGTGGTGCTCTGTGCCCAAAGGTCCTGTGGAATGTTCAAAACTATAAGTTTTGTTTTGATCTGAGGATCATGGAATTCGGTGACTGGGATCTTATTTTATGGGTGGACTGGATGTGCAACTACAGTCCCATCACTTTTGATTTTCACCAACTGAAATTTTCTATGTTCCATCAAGGAGAGATTGTCGCCTTGCATGGGGCAGTAAATGATGCAACCATGGAATTAGTCCGGAGAAAAGACCTCAGAGGATTTTTGCAAGCTAAAAGAAGGTGTTGTGCTATTTCAGCACAAGCAGGAAAGGTGACTACAGAGGGGCAAAGGGTACTAGAAGCAATCACTGTAGTGCTAGATCAATTTTCAAAAGTTTTTCAGGAGCCTACTCAGTTGCCTCCAAACAAAAATCTGGATCATCAGATTCCTCTGAAACCAGGAGTACAGGCCCTCAAAATGAAATCGTATAGGTACCCCCACTCACAGAAAACAGAAATTGTGAGACAAATAGCTGACATGTTGAAGTCTGGAATTATCAAGCCAAGTAACAGTCCTTATGCATCTCCAGTGTTGCTGGTTAAGAAAAAGGACAACACATGGCATTTTTGTGTAGACTATAGACATCTTAATGATTTGATAGTTAAAGATAGATACCCTATGCCTAACATTGATGAACTCTTAGATGAATTATATGGTGCTGGGTTCTTGTCCAAGATTGATCTGAGGTCAGGGTACCACTAGATTAGGGTGAGATGGAAGATATACACAAGACTGCCTTTCAAACTCACCAAGGTCATTATGAGTTCCTGGTGATGCCATTTGGACTAACAAATGCACCTGCAACATTTCAGGCAGTAATAAACCAGGTGTTTGAGCCTTTCCTGAGGAAGTTTGTTTTGATTTTCTTTGATGACATCTTGGTCTACAGTACCACCTTGGATTTTCATAAGGAGCATCTAAACCAGGTATTGGAAGTGCTCAAGCACAACCAACTATATGCCAAGCTTTCTAAGCGTTCTTTTGCTCAGCAGGAAGTGGAATATTTAGGACATGAGGTATCCAGCAAAGGAGTGAGTATGGATATGAGCAAGGTGGAATGCATACTATCATGGTGTATTCCTAAGTCTGTTAAAAAGCTCAGGTAGTTCCTGGGGCTTACAAGGTACTACAGGCATTTCATACAAGGCTATGGAGCAATTAGCAAGCCATTGACAAATTTAATTAAGAAGGATGCTTATAGTTGGAATGCAGACTCTCAAAAGGCTTTTGATCACCTTAAGCAAGCCATAAGCAGTGCTCCAGTGCTGAGACTACCTATTTTTGATATTCCTTTTGTGGTAGAAACAGACGCAAGTGGCCAAGGCATGGGGGTTGTACTATTACAGGAAGGTCACCCTATAGGATTTATTAGCAACGCATTTTCCCCTAAAAATATGAGATTATCTATCTATGAAAAAAAGCTGATAGCATTGGTCTTTGCAGTCACAAAATGGAAACATTACGTAGTAGGGAATCACTTCATCATCAGGACAGATCATAAATCACTGAAATTTCTGCTAGAACAAAGGCTAACCACTACTGCTCAATGCAAATGGCTGACAAAATTGTTGGGATTGGACTATGAAATTTAGTACGAGAAAGGTTCAAAAAATACAGTTGCTGATGTTTATCTAGAAGAACCATTCCTGAACTTCAACCTGAGCAGCAACAATTGATGGCAATAACCAGTGTCCAACCTTGATGGATGCAAGAATTACAAGACAGCTACTTTGAAGATAAACAGTGCCAAGAACTAATGAGTCAGTTACTATTGGACCCTGAACCACAGAACTCTTACTTTCAATTTAACTAGGGGATACTCAGATATAAAGGGAAGCTGTATGTGGGGAACAGCCAAGGAATCAAGCAGAAGATAATCAAGGCCCTACATGAATCCCTTATTGGAGGCCACTTTGGCCAAAGGGCATGTATACAAAGGGTGCAAAGTATATTCTACCTACCAGGAATGAAGAAGGAGATCATTCAATTCATACAAGAGTGTGAAATTTGCCAAAGGAATAAGAGTGAACATGTACCATATCCAGGGTTACTACAACCTCTACCTATTCCAACCCAAGCATGGTCACACATTACCATGGATTTTATAGAGAAGCTGTCTTGTTCAAAAGGATTTGATACCATTCTAGTGGTCATAGATAGGTTGACAAAATTTGGTCATTTCATGACTCTTTCTCATCCATTCTCAACTGCTCAGATGGCACAAGTCTTCTTACATCACAATTATAAACTCCATGGTCTACCAGAGTCAATTATAACTGACAGGGACAAAATCTTCACCAGTAAATTCTGGCAAGAATTATTCAAGATGGCTGAAACCAAGTTGTACTATAGTTCCTCCTATCACCCAGAAACTGATGGGCAAAGTGCAAGATTAAATCAGTGTTTAGAAACTTATTTGAGGTGCATGACAAGTGAAGTTCCAACTCAGTGGAGTCACTGGCTTAGCCTAGCAAAGTTATGGTATAACATTTCATATCACACCAGCTTGGGAGTCTCACCTTTTGAAGCCCTTTACAGTTGCAAACCTCTATCTTTACCTATGGGACCTTATCGTGACACAGTAATACCAACAACCAACAACATCCTGCAGACAAGAGCTCAGATACTCCATAGAATCAAGGAGCATTTGCACCAAACTCAGAACATAATGAAGACATTTCTTAACAAATACGGGATAGAGAGACAGTTTGAGTTGGGGGATTGGGTCTTTCTTAAGCTGCAACCATATCAATAGCAATCTGTAGCACTCAGGAAGAACTTAAAGTTGGCAGCTAAATTTTTTGGACATTTTCAGATCATAGAGAAGATTAGTGCTATGGCATACAAGCTCCAACTTCCAACAGGAGCAAAAATACACCCAGTCTTTCATGTTTCCCTCCTTAAACCCAAGTTGGGACCCCATCAAACCACTACCTCCACATTTCCAAAGCTTGATTGCCATGACTAGTATATTTTACAACTTGCTGCAATTTTGCAGAGAAGAATCATTATGAGAAATACTGTTCCTGTTATTCAATACCTTATCAAATGGCATCAGTTAGGAGAGGAAGAGGCATCTTGGGAAGATCAGTCCTTCATCAATAGTCAATTTCCAGATTTTCAACCTTGAGGACAAGGCTATTCTCAAACAGAGGGGATATTGTCAGGATTAGGGACTTAATTGAAAAAGATAAAAGTGTCAAGGGTCATTAGTGCAATTATCATAAAAAGCCAAAAATAGTTAAAAGTTGTTGTAACAGAATGTAGGAAGTTAGTTAGTTGTAGTAGAGTGGTTACTGGCAAAATCATTGATTTGTATAAATTCTAGACTGTGTAATGGATTGGACAACAAGAAATAATAATCTCATTTTCCCTCCCTACAGATTCTTGCTTTGATTTCTCTCTCTCTTCTCCCTTTCATTCCTGAACCTCTTTCTCAATTGCTGCTTTTGTTCTATTCTTCTCTCAATTCTTGAGGAGCTTGACACATTTTGGCACTAAGAGTGGAGCCACTCTTCATCAAAAGGTACGTTTAAAGCATGCTTACTAACATAATCGACTCCTCTTTCCTCAAGTTGACTAGTTGACAAAACGAATGAGCATTCTGCAAACATTGAGCACAGGTTCCTGATATCCTCCAAGTAAGAGTACATTATCATGTCTTTGGATCTGCTGGCCTGTAGCATCTTCAGCAATTGTTTCTGTTTGATTTTGACCTCAATCTTCAACTAGTGCTGCACGCTTGCCTTACATAGTGCTAGCTTGATGGCCACTGCATGATTCCTCAGGGTGTTGCCTTCATTATTTTTTTTTAGGCCCCATTCAGCTAGAACCTGTTTGTTATCATCCTCCGCTACTATACCAATTCCCATCTCCCATCCTTCTATCTTCTGTCTTGATGCAATACTTAGATGGATAACACTAGTACTCTCCTTCCTCTGTTGTTGTTGTTCTTCTACTCCTGATGTTTCCAACATGCTCACCCTTTTCTCTTTGTCTTCGGCTTTCTTATATTCCAACCATTCATTCTGTGCCTTTTATACAATTTTGAATGGATGTTTCTGTGTGTGGTTGAAAATCACGTCATTCCTGGCTTTCTAAATCTGCCACAGGATATTGGTTGTTAAAGCTATGTGTTCCATACCTTCAGTTCTACATCTAGCTTTTGTGAGGGCGCTCCACCATTTCTTAAATTCTCCTTTTTGATCTTCAAGCCCTTCCCAACTTAAAGGAGCTAGATGCCATGCCTCTTTGGCTATCTTGCATTGGAAGAATAGATGTTTGACAATCTCTACATCTTCTCTACAGGATGTACACATAGGTGATCCTATTTTGATTCTATTAAATATGACCTCTCTCACTGGCAGTGCTATGTTCAGGCATTTCCACACAAACAACTTAATCTTATGTTTAATGTTGAGCTTCCACAAAATTTTCCAATTGTTGTTATCCCTCAGACTTGTTCCTTCTCTCTGGCCTCTGCCTTGCTGCATGTGATTGTTCCTCACGAGTTCATTATAAGCTGAAACCACTGTGTACTCCCTATTCCCACTATGTATCCAGAAAAAGTTATCTTTTTTGTCAGCTAAACTGATAGGGATCCTCAGAATTCTCTTGGCATCTCCTCATTGAATAACGTAAATAAGAGAGGTCTTTTCTACCTGTAACCTTGTATCAGCTCTTCCACCTTATTGATAGTGCAACCATGTGGTTTAGTTGATGTTGGTATCCCTTGTGTGTTTCCTGGGATCCATTTGTCCTCCCATACCTTGGTACTCCTGCCATTCCCAATTTTTCTACAGGTTCTTTTTTCTACCTTGTCTCTTGCTCCTATCAAGCTTTGCCAAATCTAGGAAGAGTTCTGCTTAATTTTGCACTTGAAAATTGACTCAGTGGGAAAATATTGGCCTTTAGTACTTTAGATACCAAATAATTGGTGTTTGTGACCATTCTCCAGACTTGTTTCCCCAACAATGCTTTATTGAAGCTTTGCAAGTCCCTGAAGCCTAGACCCCCTCTATTTTTCTGTTGTGTCATTATCTTCCAAAAGCACCAATGGATTTTCCTTTTCCCCTTCTCCTCACCCCACTAGAAGTTGGATAGCATGGTACTCAGTTCTTTGCATAGCCTTACTGGTAACTTGAAGCAAGACATAATATAAGTAGGTAGTGCCATGGCCACTGCTTTGAGTAGAACTTCCTTCCCTATAGTACTAAGGAGCTTATTTTTCCATTGATTCATCCTTTTCTCACAACTATTTTTTATGAAGCCAAAAGTTTGCTGTTTTGTCCTTGTAATGACCATTCCCAATCCCAGATATTTCCCTTGAATTACCATATGAACATTTCCCAGTTTGAACTTATACTCTCCTGTACTTGTTGTGGCACCATTTGGCTAAAAAATATTGAAGATTTTTCCATGTTAATCACTTGTCCTGAGCTTATTTCATACTTTTTCAAGATATATTTGAGCTATTCTGCCTTCTTTGAATTTGCTTTACTGAAGATTAAGGTGTTGTTTGCAAAAAAAAAAGATGAGATATGGATGGCCCTTATCTACATATCTTTATCCCTGTCATTCTTTTTCCCTTTCTACTTTTCTCAGTAGGTTAGTAAAGCCTTCAGAGCACAACAGAAAGAGATAAGGGATCTTCTTGTCTGATTCCTCTTTTAGGTGTTGCATAGCCTTTAAGATCACCATTGATGCTGAAGGAGTAGCAAACTAAAGACACACAGCTCATTATCCAAGCAATCCATGTTTCACAAAATCCCATCCTTCTCATGATTTCTTCCACGAATTTCCACTCTACTCTGTCAATATGCTTTTGACATGTCTAATTTCATGGCAAAAAATCCATGTTCCCATTGTCTTTTATTTTTTAGATAGTACAAAAACACATGAGATATGATGACATTGTTTAAAATTTGCCTACCAAGAGAAAAAGAAGCCTGGTTCTTACTGATGCAATCACTCAAGACATTCTTGAGCCTATTAGAAAGGATTTTAGAGATGATTCTGTACATGACTCTACAGAGAATTATGGGTCTGTAATGCTTCAAGTTGGTGTCCACTTTAGGAATTAAAGAAATAACAATGTGGTTCAAAGACTTGAGCATCAAACCAGTGTGGAAAAAAGTTTGAATGGCTGATATTATGTCCCCCTTTATGATATACCAGAATTTTTGAAAAAAGAGAGGGCTCATTCCATCAATTCCTGGAGATTTGTTAGGATTCATAAAGTAAATAGCTGTTATGATTTCCTCTTTATCTACTCTTTTAGTTAGGCAGTCATTCATTTGGTGGGAAATGGTGTGTGGTATACCCTCCAAAACTTCATCTAGACACTCTACCTTAGGGCTATCAAAAAACTGGGCATAATACTTAGCAATCTCCTCTCCTACCTTTTTTTCATTCCCTGTCCAAGAGCCATCATCTCTTTGTAAATTCTAGATTCTGTTTCTTTTCCTTCTCCCTTTAACACAAGCATGAAAGTATTCTGTATTTTTGTCTCCCTTCTTGAGCCAGTTGCACCTTGCTTTTTGGCTTCTTTATAAGCTTTCTTCAGGTTAACTTTCAACTCCTTCAATAGCTCTTTCCTATTTGCCCTGTTTGTTTTCTCCAAATTCTCAATTTGATGCTTGACATCATTAATCTTCCTCCTTGAGTTACTCTGGAAACTGTTTTTCCACTTTAGGAGAGCTATTCTGCAATTAGCTATCCTTTTAGTGATCTTAAACATCCTTGATCCATCCACCTTGACGTCCCATGCTTTCCTGATAACTTGATGGATATCTTTATGTTGCATCCATCTTTTGTCAAAGAAAAACCTTCTTCGTTTTCTTCCATTCTGAGGGCTATTGTCGATTCATCAACATGTTGTGATATGAGCCGTAGTTTTCCACATGGTGACATCTTGCTCTATCAAAAGTCTGGAACCAGCTTAAACTACCTAGAGCTCTATCTAGTCTTTGTCTTACTTCTCCCTCATTATCCCAGTTATTGCACCAGGTCCAGGGGTTCCCTTCAAATCTTATGTCTACAAGTTCATTTTCATTAATGAAATTCTAAAGTCCTTAAAACTCTATTCCTCCCTTACCTTACCTCCCCATTTCTCCTCATTAGAAGTAATGTCATTAAAATCTCCTGCAATCAACCATCTATTTCCCTACAATGTCTTTCTCCTCTTCATAACTTGCCACTGATTCCTTTTAATTTGATCCTGACAACATGCATAGATGCCCACAAACTACCAATCCATTTGTGTTTTTGGATCCATCGCATATGCTTCAATAGTAAGAGCTGATTGATTAATTTCCAACATTTTGACCTCACTGTTCCACATTAATGCCATCCCCCTGACCTTCCAGCAACATCTACTGCAAAATGTTCATTATTCTCTTCACTTTTTCCATGAAGTTAGCCTTGTTCTTTGTTTCACTCAAAAAAATCATATTGGGGGAGAGGAGGTTGCAAGCCTCCTACAACTGGAGAATTGTCAGGGGGCTCCCTGCACCTTGACAATTCCACACGAATGTCCTCATATTGATGTTGGAGGCTAGAATGGGCTGGCCTCCATCCCCTCTCTATTGTTGGCATCCTCCTTGCTAACCTTATCTATTTTATTCCTTTTTTTTACCCTGATCCTCTGATTCTACCTCTATCATGTCTTCATCCCTTAAGCTGATCCTCTGATCCTCCTTGCCACTGTTTCCTGTTTGTTGCAATTCCCATTCAATTCCTTCAAAGGCTATCTATTTTTTGCTGGTGATTTGATCAGCTTGCTCATTCTCCTTTCTTTTCTCCTAACAGCCACCCTTACTCTCTCAATATCTTCCTCATCTATCATCATTTTGTCCTTCCCTTCAGCCTTTTCAATATCTTCTTTTTGCGCTTGACTTACCTCATTCTCACTTTGGCCACTTTGTCTCTCAATGTTTGGTTTATTTTCCTACTTCTTCTCACCGTCTCCTCCTTCTCCAATATTATTCCTGATATTCAATTCTTCTATTTCTTCCCAGATGAGACTTGTTTTAGAGTGTTGGCCACTACTAGTAGCAGTTTGACTAATTCCTTCACTTTTCACCAGGGATTGCTGCTGCTTTCCTACTTCTGTCTCCTTACCAATTCTTTTTTTAACATCTGTTCCAAGAGTTGTCTCTTTCTCATTTACAATAGCTGTATCATCCATATTTATGCTTGTCTATCTCTCTACCTCTTTTTTCTCTTCCTTCACTGGCCCTCTAGGCACAAATTCTCCATCCTTAAATCCCCAAACTACTTTATCTTTATTGTATATACTTATTGTTTGGGCCTTTTTGGGAGAAACTTTTCCTCCTCCCACTCTCATCCGGGGGCCGTACTGATTTTGTTGTTGTTCTTTTCCCACTGTCATCACTGTTTCACAACTTCTTTCACTGTGTCCCATCACACCACACTTATAGTAGAAATCTGGACAATGCTCATATCTAAATGTGATCCACTTAAGTAATCCATTGAGCTTTACTGTCGTACCCCTCATCAAAGGTTGTGAGATGTCTGCCATCATCTACAGTTTAATGTGCCTTCCTTCTTTTCCCCCCTCCCCCCACTCGGTGGAATTATAACCTTTATAACCTCAGTGAACACAAACCCAATTTTCTTTCCTACTTCTTTAGATACCCCAGTGAACTGGTAGGTTCCAAACTTGCACCCACAGAAGAGCTATGTTAAAGGCTAAACTGTCATCTTCAATTCCTTCAGTCCATTCTTTGAGCACCAGAATTTGATTGTCCAGAATCCATGACCCTCCATTTAAAATCCTACTTCTATCTTCTTCCTCTGGTATGCTAAATTGGAATAAATTAGGCCCCAGTTCCACTGTTTTCAGCTCCTTAGGGTATCCCCAAGCTGCAGTCACAAAATTTTTAGCACCCACAAAGTTAGCTATTTTTTCCCCATTACTCTTCCCACTAAAGTGGCCTGACACTTCTTTATTCCTAAACCTATGTCTCCTAAGTCCAGAGCTGTCCCCCCCATCTCTCTGCTGGACAGAGCAAATTTCTGCATTATTCCTACTAGATCATCCTCCATGGTGTCTACCAAAGTTTGAGACAGTATACCACACTTTCTCCAAATATTAACCAACTAACTATTAAGTCGTGGAAGGGGAAATCAGAAGGCTATTGACCCCAGGCTGCTGACACTTAGGAAAATAAAAGTAAAGAGTACAAAGACAACACAATACTCAGGAAATAGAGTACTTGAGCTTCCTAAAAATCAAGCTGACAAAATAGGCCACCAAAACAGAAGACCCTACACTAAAGAGTACTACAAGAAATAGGGTTCTAAAGCTACCTAGCAACAGACTGAGAAAAACAAGAGGTTTGGATTTTTAGCTTAGAATTTACCTGTCATTAGCATATGATTAAGTAAGGAGCTTCATCTGTGTCCTAAGAGCTAAATGGAGCCACCACAAGAACAATAAATTCTCACTAACTTCCTTGAGTCAATCCGTGAAGGCATTGAATATGTCTTTGATGAAGTTACGATCCTGAGCTTTTGTGTTTTTGAATTTTGTGTTTGAGTTTTTGAAATTTGGAACTCTCATGAAAGAGAGAAATAACGCACTCCTCGAGAGAGAGAAGGGAAACTCTCATGTAAGAGAGAAGTTTTTTTATGTTATTTTTTGCGCATCTGACATTTGACAATGAGTTTTGTACTTTTTGAGTCCCACACTTTCAAATGATGCATGTTGGTCCCCACATTTTAGGGACTTTAATGTTTTTAGTCCCTCATATTTACAACGACAAGGTTTGACCCCTTAGATGTACAAAATGTAATACATTAGTCATAAAATTTTCACATATTCACCTAAAGTATTAATTTTGACATAAATCAAAACAAAGCTCAAATGTTAGTATTTAACATACTTAAGTTCATTTTTTTGAAATCTAGGGTATTATTGTAAAAAAATGAGATTTTTTTTAGCTTTATTGATTTTCTATTTATAGTTAATTTGGCTATGCAAAGGTGAAAAGTTTAGTTCTTGTGTTTCAAATTTGATTTGAGGTATTTAGGGGCAAAACCATTATTTTTTCTTCAAAACATATTGAATTTTAGGAGTTTTACAAATTACTTCAAACTTTTTGAATATTAAATTCTTTTTTTCCATGGGCAAAACCATCATGTTTTCATCAAAACATACATTTATTGAATGTTAAGAGTTTTACCAATTACTTCAATTTTTTGAATATTAAATTCTTTTTTCCTTTTAAATTCGAACTTTTTTTCTTTTAAGTTTGAATTGGTAGTGCACAAACTAAAATAGTTTCCTAATGAAATTCTAGCTTGAAATGGTACCAGAAGTTCTACCCAATGCTCTAAATCTGTCCTAGTTGATCGTATAATTTGCACTTGTACTCTATGGTTTATACATGTAACGGGAATATTTGGCATATTTGGTTCCATCATTTTAGATTTGTGAACAAAAAAAATGAGCTTTGGTCAATGCCTGTGTGTAGCATACCTAGCATCACCTAGTGTACTACATAATGCAAGAGCTCGAGCTAAAAATGCCTAAGATTTCGGCTCATTTTATGGAAAATATAATTTCAACTCAAACAGATGGACCATTTTATTGTCTTCGAGAAAAGGACTAATAATGGATATGTCTGTTCCAGATGTGATAATAAACCAGTTCCATTTTTAAAGCAAATTATATACACATTTTGCTCTTTTTTAGAAAAAGTAAATTAAAACAAACGTAGAAGATTGAAATTCATTTTCATGAGAAATTCACAAGGAAGTGAATTTTTTAGTTTCCAAGGAGATGCATAAAATGCAAAATCAATCAATAATATTAAAATCTGTCAAATCAGCCCAAATTGGTTTACTAATGGGATGTGTCTTAATAAGTTACAACGTTTCACTTTAGCCAATGATCCAATAAGATGAATAACTGGAACAAGGGTATCAAATTTCTTTATAGAATTATTGATTAGAAATGAATTTTCTTGCATTTGACTCTATATAATTGAATGATTATTGCACACGTAAAAGATAGCCCATAAAGTTAACAAAATAATTGGGTTATTGATTTATATAAACCCATCCAAAGTGAAACCAAAGATCAAAATTACATTGCCAAAAATTGACCAGGTAAATTATTCTTTTTTTCATCAAAAGAAGTGCCCCATTTGAAATTAGAATGGATTTTCTTTGATACCTAACAGTGTATGAAAGGGTTTTGAACAACCATAGACTAGCTTAAAAATACTTAGCAACGACTTCTACAAGATGTTCCTTTTTATCATAAAAATATTTTTGTTCAAGAAAGACTCCAAAAGATGTTGACCAAAAATGAGAAGATTGCTTATGAAGAAAGATGAAAATGAATTTTTATTCACATACATGAGAATTATACAACAAGATGATTAATTTTAATTTCTTTTTGGTGAAAAATCAAAACTTGGTTTCAATGACAAAAAATTAGTAGAATGGTGAAAATGGATATAATTGGATTAAAGATTATTTGTTTCTTTTTATTTTGTATGATTTTGTACATTTAATTAATTAACTCTACGAGATTACTACAGCATCATTCCCTATTTCTTTGGACTCTCATACTAATTTGTTTGTATTTACCTCGTTTTTAAACTCGGACCGGACCGGGAACCGGCCAATTGTCTGATCCGAGTTAATTTTTAAAAACCGGAAAATTAAGAACTCGGTCAAACCAGGTAAAAAACCGGGTTTGACCCAATTTGACCGGAAAAATAAGAGCCGGGTAAAAACTTACAACCTTCTTTAGTTACTATTTTCTTTTCTCAAAGCTAACATTCATCCGGGAAACTTCCATGCGCAGGTAGGATTTTGAACTCTTCTTTTGCGTACTGGGCTACGGCCCGTCATAGAATAATTGGTCAAATCTTTCAGGTCCAACGTATACAGGAGGTTCAGTCAACAAAAGAAGATAACAACATTCGTGTTAGATCAATTCTTTTTTTTTTTTTAAAGGTCAAAATATTTTTAATATTATGTTTTGACCCCTAAGTTATTAAAAATTATTAATATACCTCGAATATTTCATACTTTATAAATGTTGTCTTAAAGTTTGGTGTTATTTTTCAATTAAATCCATAATTTTAATTTTAAACTTGTTAATGTTCATTAAATAATATAAATTGCTACTTGATTATTCTAATTTCTTTGTATTTTCTTGTTAAATATATTTGAAACATCAAATATATATGAATATACCTTTATTAATATTAAAATATTATTAGGTATTTTACATATAATATTTTAATTTTTAAATAATTTTTATTTATGACATCATCCGGTTCAACTCCGATCGAACCCAGTTGAACCTATTGACCCCTGACCCCTGAGTTCGACCGAGTCGATACTCGGTCCGGTTCTGAAAACATAGGTATTTACAAGTACAATTATATTTCCGGAAAGACGGTACGAGGAAAGTGAAGTATATGAGACCATTTTGGAATTTGAATTGATCAATGACTCATTGAAGATTGTATTTTCCAAAATCAGAAATACTAATGAATCGTTGGGTGATGAAACCCTTTCGAGTAATCAAGGAATACCTATTTGTGGCCTTTTCATCAATGAATCTCGAAAGTTGCTCTTGTTCCCTTGGGTATTCTGAGAACTAGTTCCACGTCCTCGTGCGATCTTGGAGCTATTTGTCTACTGCCAGAAGATTCCCTATGACACGTTCCACAAACTTGGAAAGGATGTACTCCACGAGTCCTCACCATGATTTTATAGGTACAAATTTGATGAACTAACCATGTACAATAGCTCTAATGATGTAAGTAGGACTGCAAACGAGTCGAATCGAATCGAATTTTAACCTAATTAAGTCAAGTCTTGACTTAGTTTTATCAAATTCAAACTCAAACTCGATGAATTGCCAATTTAAAGTTCGAGCTCTAGCTTCACTCAAATTCGAGTCGAGCTCGATAAAATAAAAAATAAAAATTTTATTTTTTAAAAAATAAATACAATAATATTTTTTCTTAATAAATAATAAAATACTAAGAATATATAGGCAATTTTACTATTAAAATAAATAAATAAATATATATACTCGAGCTCGCGAGTCAGCTCTCGAGCTAATGAGTTTAATATTTTTGAATTTAAACTCGAGTTCGAGTTCGATTTGGCCAACTCGAATTCGACTCGAGCTCAATATTGATCAAAGTCAAGTCGAGCTTGTACTCTACTTGCGAGCGGCTTGATTTGTGAGCAGTTCGATTCATTTGCACCTCTAGATGTAAGGAAGTGCAATGAGGTGATTAAAATTCCACAAAATCGCCTTCATGAGGGATTTAGAAAATTTTGGGAAATTTGGGGATTTTTAGGTATGGAGATTTTGACATGTGAAAATGTATTTTGAAGGATGGAGAGTAAGATTATGGAGTCAATTTTTGGAGACAACAGTTGAAAATGGACGATTTTTTTTTTTTGAAAAAAGGGGCTAGGGTTTGAGGGTTTTCATCTGATATGTTAATATCACTATACTCTATTATAGATGGATCATACATTCATATTTCTATCCAATAAAAGAAGCAATTTTGTTGCGCTCATTAAGATTTAGAATCTCTAAATTAGTATAAACTATGTCTACAGCGGAGGAGGGGCAGGAATGGTTGCAAGAACAGATGCAACCGTTCATGAAGATTCATAGCCAAGATTTGGCCAAAAAAAAAATGTAAGATCCAGATTTTATCTTGTATATCATTTTTTACACCATATGTGGGGCCAAAAAAATTTATTCTATAGTTACACGTTGTTAAAAGTGAATTACACTGTATACATACAAAGTTACATCTTGTGCATTTTACACAAAATCGCTCCGAACAGTTTTCCAGATGATTGTTCGGGCCCCTTGTCCGTCTACAGCATTTTGAATTTCCAGCGTTAATGAAGGTTCAAGTGACTTTGGGTCATTCAAAATGTTTCATTATTTCTGGCGGTAACATACTACAGCCAACCGAAACTTTAATCCTTAACCAAAAAAGGATGATTTGGTTGTTGAATTGCTTTGAGTGTAGAATTGCAAATGTATAAAATCCATTTCAGGCTAATGGACATCTTTGGGGTAACGAAGAAGTGCAAATGGATAAAAACCATTTCAGGTTAACGGACATCTTTGGGGGTAACGACCTGAAACTGCCTGCTACATAAAAATATGCTTGATGTTCACAGCATGATTTACTTGCTGCAAAGACCTGTCATGCAGTGAATCGTCTGTGGGCTTTCCTCCTTGGTCAGTGATCACAACTTACAATTGTAAGTAGGCACAAAAACAATAATGAATAAATTTCGTTCTTTAGTTTTGAATATTAGACTTAGGTGCCTTCATCATTTGCAGTAACATTATGGCCAATAACTCCACATTATCAGATTCCAACAGCAGGTGAATGCGAGAAATCATTCACATACTTAGACTGTGATTATAAAGTGAGGTAAAATGTAGTAATCTCACATAAAATTAGAAACATATACATACATACATACATGTGAGAACTCAAGAAAAAAAAAATTATGCATATGCCTTGAATTTATTTTGTTTTATTTACTTTGTTATTAGAAATATTACATAAAATGAATAATTGGTTAAATTAAATGTCTAGTTGAATTTCTATAAAACCAAATGTGTGAAAATCTTCTAGATAAATGTAAGAAAATTTTTCAAGGTACATACAAATTAGAACAAACGAAATTTTGAGTCAAGGTGTGAGACAATAAAATTACGAACTCATGGCAAACAAATGAACTAAAATTAAAAGACCAAACCAACTTTGGAATTTTGGTTAAACTACCATGCAGGCTAAGGAAGTAAGGTGCATTATTTGCTAGGAAAACTTGGGCGGTGGCGGAAGGACAATCAATTGAAAATAGCCACCAAAACTAATAAGTCTAAGTGGTGGAAATGAGGAAACAAATAGGAGTCGGCTTGCTTGTTTGGGCGGTGGAACTTTTGCTGAGTCAGGTAGTGACGGAGAGCTTGAGAGATTGGAACCGAATAGAGGCCAACCAACCATCTGCTAGACTAAGCGGTGGAAGAGTAGAAATTGTCTGACAGTTTGGGGTGGTGAGTAACTCCTATTTAGACAGCTGCCAGTAGGGAACTTACTACCAAATTGCTGAGTAAGCAGTGACCGAATGAGAGGAGCTAAGAAATTCATTTGTGCACTAGTTGGGCGGTGACAAGAAGAGGAAACCAGGCAGCTCCTCACTTTTCTTTCTTTCCTTCTTTATTTCATTCTTTCTATCTGAAACCAACCGAGAGAGTGGAACTAGAGGTGAGGAGAGGAAGCTGATTAACTCCATCAGCTGCTAAGCATAAACAAACAAACGAACGCAAGGAACGGGAGAGATAGCTGGTGCAAGAGTTGAGGAACTGAGGCTAAGATTAGGAGCAGTCGGCAACCGTTAAAACTTAAAGGAAAAAGATAAAATTCTTGGTAACCTTCCTTCATTTACTGAGTATAACTGAATATATGGGCTGCATGTTAGTTTTTAGCAAAGAAAAATAAGTTTTAACCAAGGAAAAATCTGATGAAGGAATAAAATTGAAGCTGGACAGAATCTGTTGGAACCGAGAGATGGTTAACTGAATTGCAGCTTGTTATCAATGGAAAAATGGAAGAATATTATAGGAAATGCATGAAAATGTTTATTTCTGGCATTAAGTGAAGTTTAGCTATAGAAACTTGTGAAAGTTGAAACTTTGAGTTGAAAACAAAGAAAGAAACCTGCTGGAATTCTTATAGCTTCATTCGCGAGAAAAGGAACTGATATGTAGCTTATTATTCGAGATTATGGAACAATTTTCTTCTAAGAATTCAAGCTATATGTTTACACTCTTGCTCTATCTGAGAATCTAAAGTAGAGTTGATAACTTGAGTGAGAGTTTTACAAGAATTAGTTGGAAGTTTTGCTAAGCTGGCCGAAGGAGGAAAGATGGAAATTTTCCAGCTTTCTCTATAGAATTTGGTTGCAGAATCTTATCCCGTGGTTCAAACACCTTCTAACACATTAATTCCAACATACATGATGAATGTTAGATGATGGTGAGTACTGCTAAAGGAAAATTTGTTTAGTAACTACTTACCTGCTGGAAAATGTTGTGTCGAGAAGATGAGAACAGAAACGCAACTTGTTGTTTGGTATTTTGGAAACACTTACCAACAAATGCATGAGATATGTTTCGTCTCTTGTCTTAACAGATATTTGCCTTTGAAACTAATAAAAACTTCGGAAATCCTAGCTGTATTTGGCGAAGATAGCTGATGAAATCTGCTAAGATGCCGAGGGGAAGGAAATCAACTTCTGAACAGCTTTTCTTCCATTTTCCAACTCTGTAAACTTTCATAGATGATAGCTAAGACTGTTCTGTGGTTTAATAATTATGTTTGGCACCAGGAGTTAGAGTTAAACTGAAGCAATTAGAGAGGAAAAGCTGTGGACTAAGCTGCTATATTGATGGAGGAGTTAACAACTAATGCAAATGATGATGACAGATTTTGGTGAATGACATTTGATCGAGTAATTTGCTGAAACTAGGTGTCATTTGTCTTGGTTTATGCTGGACCGAAAGTACATTAAAGCACTTAGAGCTGTAAGCAAGTAAAAGAATGAAGTTTTGTTGAAAATCTGAAGTAACATTGCTGGAATTCTGATTTGTTGGCTGAAATGGTGATGAGCTAAACCTTCTATGATGTTTTTAGAGACTCTAAGGTAACTTGTTATCGCTATATACATAAAATGGCTTCTAATCGGTTAATCTTGTCTTCACAAGCATTTTAAAGATTATAAAACTTGAGAGGCTGGTGTAGTGGAATAAAATTTAATTTACAAACAGCTTAGAATCGGGCTAGTTTAAAAGGGAACCAATGGAGTGTTTCTAAGATTGAATCTTAGAATCTTGAGTGGAAAATAGATTAATCCTAATTTAAATATTTATAAATTATAATCTTAGAACATATGTATATTTCTTGGTTAAAATGATAAAGTCAATAAGTTTCGAGATAAAATGTAGAATAAATAGTGAATATATTATATTTTGTATTTTAAAGTCAAACTTGATTTTAATAGTTCAAATAATAGGGTAATAAATAATAAGTGAACATCTACAAATCACGTATTTACACTACAACAAAAATGGCCTTTAACGGCATTTAAAAGTGTCAGTATAGATAATCTAACCTGACACTTTATCTATCCTCACACCTAGGGCGAGTGTTGTCCCTTCCAATGTGGGGATAGACTCATACTATTCAACATGTCAGGAAAACTATGTTGTTATAACATCCCATCTGCCAACAAAATTCCTTTTTCTTGATAATTGAAAGTGTCAGGATAGGTATAGTACAACATTAGAATATCGAATTCTATGCTGACACTTTTAATTGTCAGGAGTTTTTTTTTTTTGAGATAGAAGCAACCTGCAGGTAATGCTCCCTGCTATACATTCCGTCAATCAGAAACCCAAAGGACTTTTAAAATTATCCCAAAGAACAGAATGCATATAAGATAATATGCTATGATGCAAAAATCTAGAAACATCAAACTTGAGCAGTACTGTGATTATGAGAACTGAAAATGCCAACTCCCATAAGCAAGAGGAGATTGTCATCATGTTTCATACATCAAAAGCAGAATGCAAATGAGACTAAATGATATACAAGCCAACACACAGTGGAAAATCTCAGAATAAATGCAAGCGCACTTTGTTTATAGCAATAACAATTCGCACTCCAGCTGCTTTGGCATGAGCAATGGCCTCTTCTGTTTGAGGTCGAATTCAATCATCAGTAGCAACTACAATAACAGCAATGTCTATTACTCTGGCTCCATGAGCTCTCATTGCTCGAAATGCCTATCCAACCATTTTTACAGTTATGTTAGATAATTCATCTTGACAAAGGCCTTTTAAGATATGTCTGCAAAATCTCCAAGAAGAGCATTTGACATAAAAATTTTAAAAAAAGAAAAAAAACTTGCATGAATAAGCAGTTAAAAGTTAGAACCAGTGCTACATCATTAATTACCTCATGTCCAGGGGTGTCAAGGAAAACACAAGTTTGTGGCATGCCATCAAAAGGTACTTGTACCTTGTATGCCCCCATGCCTTGAGTAATTCCACCTGCTTCAGATGCTGCCACCTACAGTAGGTTGTCTAAGATTTAGTACCCAGCTATTCAAGTATCATAACATAAGACAGAATGAGGTACTTCTTCTAAAGTCATCAAATCATAATGGCATTACAAATAATGTACCTCAATGTGAACATCAATAAAAATAATCGATTCATACCTTGCTTTTCCTGATGTAATCCAAAAGTGTGGTCTGCCAACCCAAAAGAAAACCAGTAATATATTAGCTAAAGATTGTTATGGGACAATAAATCTAGAATGACTCTCCTAAAGATCAATTAACTGGAAGCACACAAAATGTTCATAGGCAACAATCAAATAACAAAGAAAGGTAAAATTATTTCATGGGATGAGATCATAATGACTTCAAAAAAGATCCATTTGCTATGGAAGACTAATCCAGCTATAAGAAAAATAAGTGCATGCATCAAGGAGTACAACATTAATATTGATGATAACGTATCATTTATAAGCAAAATACTGAAAATGAAACTTGGAATGACTATATCTAGACATCGCTAGACAAATCCCAATTCTCTTGATAAGGGAAGACAAGCTAATAATGTATAGCTAGATTAGTAATAATTTAATAGAGAGCCAAAACTTAAGATGGGCACCTGAACTATGTCGTAGATTGGCGTGATGCCAGTCTAAAACTGAGTTGATCTCAGCTCTTTCGAACAGGTCTGCTGGGTACCTTTTTGGTATGAAAAAGCACAAGTGATCAAAAGAGGTACGATCGAGTATCAGTTGTTGGTTTGATACCTTAGAAGCCAATAGGCATCATAGTAAGACTTACATTTAGCAAGTGGCTATGTAACCATTTTCTGGTCCTCGTGTGTTGCAGCCTGATGGTGGTACCACCTTTGATTGTATCCCCTTGTTGGGCGTTGGTATCTGGTACGGGTCTAACAATCTACAAGCCAAGTTTAATCATACCCAAACTTAGAAAATTATGATGATCTAGAAAAAATAGTTACTAGAAAAAGAAACATACCCAATAGCTGTTTGAGTCATCAACATTGGGAAAACCAGTGACGGATTGCTGCCCACTACCAGAGCCATATGGTACATCATGCGAATGCAGCCTAAACTTTGTTCTCTCATGCATCAACTTGATCACTGACCCATAAGTAATCTACCAAAATCACAGATGCTGAACAAAATAAGAATGACTTAGCACAAAGCCCCATTATACAACTATTAGAACTCAAAGCATCATACACCATTTTTTATTTTCGCCACACAACAGAAACCTCAAACTATAAAACAGGAAAAAAAATCAAATTTAATTCATAAATCAGCTCTTTAAAAAATCCAAATAGCAATTTTTAACTGACACCCAGCTAGATTTTCAACAAAGATTATCGAGGCATTTCATCAAACATGTCAAAGGCTATTACTAATTCTACACAAACAACTCCATTTCCTCTTTCCCTGTCCTCTTTTAGCTTATAAACCTCTGAAGCGCTATAATTTATAACCATCACATGCCTATAATAGCACAAACTTGGTCAAAATTTTGAACCAAAAATAACTATTAAACAACTTTCCGCGTACAATTTCAACAAATAGGGGGAAAAACACACACACACACAAAGATGCACCGCATATCTGTGCAACTACAGGAACGGAAAAACCATGAATTTGAAATAGTAAGTGGGCTTTTGGCTTACCTGGACGCCTTCGGAAGCGGTAGAGATGGGGGAAGAGGTGAAATCGGAGTCAAGGGTAAGAAAAAGGAAAATGACGAGACCGAAAAACGAGATTGCCATTAGTAAAAGTAAGCCAATGAACCAGGTAGTTTGCCAAAAGGGCAAATTGAGATTGGACTTGGAAGACAATTCTCGATAAACTATTCGAGTCGGGGGAGAAATTTGTTGAGCCGAATTCGAAGAAGAAGATGATGATGACCCGGAAGTAGGTTTCCTTCGAGAGAGATTTTGTTGCTGATGCTGCTGTTAGCTGCTTGAGGGAGCCACGGTTAAAGCTTCATGGAAACTGCTGCTTGGCTGCTACCCATTTTTCCCACCAACTACATCGGAATCTGACAACAGAGAGATAGAGAGACAGAGAGAGGGTAGCTGGAAATGGTGGAGCTGGAAAATGAAAATTTTGAGCAATTGTTTTGAGTAAGTGTTTTGGCCGGCAGAATGAAAATTTTGAGTGTTTTAGGGCGAATGAATCTTCCGCCAAAATCAAACGATGCCCTTTAGTGTCTTTCTTTTTTTTGGTGTATCTCATATTTTCTCAAGTGTCATGTTAGATAGTCTAAAGACACATTATTATTCTTATATCTAATAAAAAAAAATTAGAGTATATATTATTGAATTGCTAATAAGTGTCATGATAGGAGTGCTATAATGACACAAACCAACAAGTGTCCTTACAGATATGTTAGGAAAGGCCATTTTTGTTGTAGTGTTACCTTGGAATTATTAACTTGTCCCAGGAAGTAGCTGTGAGCCAGGAAACAAACCCGAAACTCGAGAGTAATTTATTTGGGTATTTGGTGAGTGTTTCCACATTTGTGTGTTTAAATTGCCTATATGTTGCTTAAGTGATGTTTATGTGATTATGATAGTGTTTTATTATAAAGTGTATCTCAATTGTCCCTCGCCTTCTAAGTCGGGGTGTACTTTATCGCACTCGGCTTAGTTGAATTTGAAGGTTGATAATTGACCAAGTGTTACTGTAAGTGTGTATAACTGTAAGCCGTGTATGTACTTTACCGCACCGGCTGAACTAGGTCCCAAAACCCTCTGTTCAACGGACTATTCGAGCCAGCAAAGGGCTTGGTCGGGTAGGACGGTAGCTTTGGATAAGTGTTTCGGTATGCTCGAGTATTACCACGGAGTAGCAGATTACTAATATTGATATGACCATCTAAGTAAGGGAAGTGTTTACTGTTTTGGAGGTTATAAGGAGGAGTTTGGTGGAGTGTGTAGTGCATTGAAATGGCTCTAATGCGAGCACCGTATCCTTTTAAAAGTGATTGTTTAGTGAAGTATTCCTGTGAGGACTCGCAAATTTTTTCGTTTTAAATTTCTATTGAGCTTATTTAAATATTTAATTGCCCGTTTACTCCGAATATTTTAGTTCAACCTCTTTAGACCTAATTACATGGAACTATGACCTACGAGTATTTTAAAAATACCTTGATTCGAAAATTTATTTTTGAAAGCTCATGTTGTAATGATTCCACATCGGCGAGGGAGGGAGCTTGGGCTGCTTTGATAAATCTGTAGTGGTCTCTCCCACCTCGACGAGGCCTTTTGGTGAGGTAGCCTACGGGTGCCTGTTGTGTTGTCCAGCACCGCCAAGAACAAAACCCACGGCCCCACGGGATGTCAAACTGTGGGACCATATTGTCGAGGGACTATTAGAGTGGTATCAAAGCCGACTTCCGACCCCGGTGTGCCAGCGAGGACGCTGAGTCCCCTAAGGGGGGTGGATTGTAATGATCCTACATCGGCTAAGGAGGGAGCTTGGCTGCTTTGATAAGTCTGTAGTGGTCTCTCCCACCTCGACAAGGCCTTTTGGTGAGATAGCCTGCGAGTGCCTGTTGTGTTGTCCAGCACCGCCAAGAACAAAACCCACGGCCCCACGAGGTGTCAAACTGTGGGATAATATTGTCGAGCGACTGTTAGATCTGTACTCTAACCTGTACCATTACAACTTATCTCAAACTCACTTATGATTCCCATTCACATCATCATACACTAGACCATGTTCCTTCCAAATTCACAAGCATTTTCTCAGGAAAAGTATCGAATACTCAAGTACAAGAATCCAAAACTAAGAAACTTTACGACTCAGGCCGTATGCTAGTACCAAAATCGGTTAATGTACGCTTGGGAGCAACCAAGTCATATCTTGCGCTTAGCACTTTCAAACCAATCCCACAGTCCGACATCCTAAACTTTAGCCTAGGATACACTACAGAGATCTGAAACCTAAGCTCTGATACCAACTGTAACAGCCCCACTTCCCCCTAAGGCGAACCAAAGGGTTCGGCGGAGCGCCTGGCCAACTCTCGCCGGGACTCACTCACTCAATTGTAATGATCCCACATCAGCTAGGGAGGGAGCCTGGGCTACTTTGATAAGTCTGTAGTGGTGTCTCCCACCTCCACGAGGCCTTTTGGTGAGGTAGCCTGCGGGTGCCTGTTGTGTTGTTTAACACCGCCAAGAACAAAATCCACGGCCCGACGGGGTGTCAAACTGTGGGACAATATTGTCGAGGGACTGTTAGAGTGGTATCAGAGCCGACTTCCGACCCCGGTGTGCCAGCGAGGACGCTGGGTCCCCTAAAGGGGGTGGATTGTAATGATCCCACATCGGCTAAGGAGGGAGCCTGGGCTGCTTTGATAAGTCTGTAGTGGTCTCTCACACCTCGACGAGGCCTTTTGGTGAGGTAACCTGCGGGTGCCTGTTATGTTGTCCAGCACCGCCAAGAACAAAACCCACGGCCCCACGGGGTGTCAAACTGTGGGACAATATTGTCGAGGGACTGTTAGACGTTTAGAGTGAATAGTGGTTGCACGTTTGAAGACAATAATCGAATCGAGAATACAATAAACTTGAAAAATTGGAGACTTGTACATTAGTCTTGAAATAGGTATTTTTATGTTTAAGTGTTCAATTATTAGTTAGTGATACTATCGTTATAAGAATTTCTTGAAAATTTCACTTTATCGTGCACAAATCGGAAGTACGCGTTTTCGCCTGCGCGATTAATTGAGGGACTTTAGACCTTTATTTTTAGACCATTAAGAGTAAATAATACTAATATGAATGGAAGTGCATTAGAGGTTTAGTGCACAAGTGAAACAAACCCGAGAGCAATCGGGCACGAAACGTGCGCGAACGCGCACTATTCCTAGTTGACTTTTAGGACACTTTTGGCCATACATTTAAGCTTCTCAAGGAAGCTTCGTTTTCAGCACAACTCTCTCTCTCTCTTCACTCAAGCAGCCGGCCAACTCCAAGAGAGAAACAAGACCAAAAGCTCTTCATTTTCTTGCTCATTTCTTGTCCAAATCATCTCAAAATTCACACATAACTTGCAAATCACTTGGTGATCAAGTTAAGCTAGGAAAGAGCACTACAAGAAAAACTGCTTATAGAGGCGCATCAAAATGTCACAAGTCACGCTTTATTGAGGCACTTAATATATTGAGGCACATACTTAGTGTGCCATGTAAAACCTATGTCACAAAAGCTTTTTAAGGCACAATTAAGTGCCACGACACAGGAAACAATTCAGACATTTAGAAGTGCCAACACAAGGTTGTAATGGTTACACCAAAAAATGCCTTAATTGGGATTTAACTTTCAAGAACTCAACTTTTTAGAGGCACAAAACAATGCCATCTTAACTTTAAGTTGACACTTAAAAATGCCTTAACAGTCCGTTCTTGAGATAGTAGTATTTGTCACAAAATGGTTGTTATTGAGGCATGCAAGTATGCCACTATATAGCTTAATGTAGATACTGGCAAATGCCTCTATATCAACCTTTAAAAGTGTTTTAAAATGCCTCAAAAACCTGCTATGTAACAAGAAAATTTCTACTACGAAAAACCCTTATCGTGACACTTTCAAGTGCCTCAATAGACTGGATTTTTTTTCTTTTTTATGCCCAGCCACAGGTACTGCTGTGAATATAACATTCGTATTGTGTCAATATAATTGTACATTCATATTGGACATCTCACATTCAATGACCAAAACCAGCAATATTTGATTGAAAATCCACTTTCAAATTGTCACCATAACCAATGATTACAATTAAAGTACTTATAACTCCTGGTAGTTTTCCAACCAACCAATTAAACTTTCATCCTTGCAAAAAAAAAAAAACATAATATTTGTTTTAACATTCATCAAACAGCTAGAATGTCCTACTAATTGTTTGCCACGATTTCACCTAAATAGCACCAGATAAATTAAAATCAACTAAACCGCTAGTAGACCAACTTCTTGTAATATGTGCAGCAACATTTTGTCCTTTTACAGTTAGAGCACTTCCATATAAGTGGATAAGTATCCATATGCTGCAACACCTTGTCCACTTTTGAATTTCAGCACATCAATCTTCGCAAATTTTTACCTATAGCATAAGTATATTATGTATTAAAATCTATCGTAATTATCGAATGAAACAAACATATAAGATATTAACAGTTAACATAATTTGAAAGCTAGAAAAGGAAAAACATACTAGTTTTGTTGGCCAAGCTATAGGAGCACCAATTGAATCAGCAATTGTCTGCAAAGGCACATAAGGCCTAATCAAATGCTCATCACGTTCAACCACAACTTGAACTAGCACTTCACACCAATTCGAACCTAGTGGTTGGCCTCCAACTATTGTAGAAGGATCAAGGGATTGAAGCCGTCCAATTGCCACAACTTTTGTTGGCTCATCTAAGCTAAAAAGAGAAATCCAGTCTCCCTCCTACATGAAAATGCAAAACTCGAAACATCAGAAAACTAACCATATGCAAATTAGTCACATCAAAATTCCAGTCCATACTTCTACAAAAGTCCACAACTACTCAAGAGTAACATGTAACAAATATAAAAATAACTAAACTAAAATTGCTTTCAAATTGTAATAGCAAAACATATCTACATGGTCGGACCATTTCAAGGAAATCCCTTTCAAGCAAAACAGCAAAAGTGTTACTAATGTTGATACAGCCAGCAGCGCATATCAAATGTCTATCGAATAGCCTTTGGGATACTTAGTTAGCATATTTCCATCAACTCTACGCTTCAGTCAGATTGGAGAAATTAAAAGCTTCAACATTACAGTTCAAGTAATAAACACAGCACAGAGAAATGTAATCTTTGGTCAGCATCATCTTAGTAATCTTTGGTCATTCATGCAAAGAGTAACATGAGATAAAAATAAAAATAAATAAACTAAAATTGCTTTCATATTGTAATACCACAACATGCCTAAATATCAGATCATTATCAAGCAAAGAGGGCTGGCATTACCGAACAAATATATTAAAAAACTTACTTTAAGAGGTCTAAGACTGGAACTTGAGGTTGAGATATGATTAGATGATGTTGAAGTGATTCTTGATTGATTCAGCAAGTTATGACCATTTTGTTGCTCTAAATAAGCTTTCAGGTTAGCAAGTTCTCTTGCTTGATCTTTAATTTGTTCCTCTTGCTGAGCGAGCAAATTTTGCCTTCATCTCTAATATTTCATGTTTTTGATCCAACACTAGTCGCTGAGATCCACTTCGACTAGGTTCATCACCCCACACATCAGTTGGACATATACCAAAACCATACATCCGTGCATGCCCATGCTTGTCTTGCCCAACTACTTGTGCAAATACATCATTTTTTCCAATAGGATCTTCAGTATCAGGAGGCAATTGACTAACCTTTTCATTCATTGCAAGCTGCAAAAGGGTAAAGAGTAAGACAATGATTACATTTGTACAATCCTAATATAGATTAGAAAGTAATGGATAGATCTTTCTAATATATTTTAAAGCAAGTAAACAGCATAATGAAAGATTTTACTTACCATAATATTAGCTGCTGCACTACTAGATGGGTTTCCTTTGTTATCAGTGTAGCAGTGATTGAACATTTCAACTCGTGAAGGATTGCGGCCTAATTTTTTCTTCTGTATCAAAAAGAATTTTTGTTTAAACAAATTGAAATAATATTAAATAAAGCATAATAGAATAGCCAGAAATGTTTACCATGTTTGCTCGAATCTGGGCAAATGATTTCTTCCCGGTATTATGATTCGTGGTCTTCATTGCCCTTGCATTTTTATTTTTTTCACTAGTTTTCTATATCACATACAAATAATTTAGAAATAACTCTAAAATACTGATATACTATTACATAAAGGGAATATACATATACCTTTGTTTCTTCTAACTCCCAATAATCAGCAATGACTTTATATTGATCTTTTACCACTCTCACATCTAAATTGAGCATTTGAGTTTCAACTTGTATATTTGGCTTGTAGTATGTTGCTTTAATCCATGCCTTCCAATTCCTCCAATACTTGCCCAAAGCACGAAGAATCCAAATTTTTGCACTGGGAGGGACATCAAATTTTTCCTACAATATATTTCATGTGCTTAGATTCCACCCATCATATCATAAATAACTAACAAATATTGATACAAGTTTTAACTGATTTAAGCTTTATTACCTTGACAATCTTTAACATGTCTTTCTTCCGAGAATTGTCAATTTTTCGCCAATCTTGGACGTCAATTGGGGCATATGAACCATTTCTTGATATTGTACCCAAGAACTCTGTAAATCTTGATTTATTTTTGCCCACTGGTTTGCCAAGTTTGTTGAATTTAACTTTATAACGATGAGATGTAGGCTGACCCCAAACACTTGTCATATATGTTGGCCCTCGTGTTTTTTTTGCCTCCACATCACCATCAGTCTCATCATCTAAAAAAATAAGAACAATATTTATTAGTGTATATGCAATAATATACTTAAAAATCTCAAATGCTCTTGCTAATACCTGTATTCTGAAGCTCTTCCACTCTTATAGACTGATTTTCCATATGCTCATCAATTGGTTCATCAATAAGTCGGCTGCTGCTGGAATTTCTTCGTTTCTTAGTCCTAGCCATGTCTGAACAACAAACTCAATTCATGTAACATTTAGTCAATTTAATAAAGTTAATAAACTACAACTAAAATTCAGCACTTGCAATGTAAAAATGAAACTTCAGCAAGTAAGAAGAAATAAATAAATAACTAAACAACATTACTAGCTAAGTAAACAGCATCTTGTTCCAAAATTATAACATGGTACATCAATATTAGGCATAGCCAGAGATAATTTGATAAGTCTACATGCAACAAATTAATAAAACATAGAATCTACAGTGGAAGCATATCATGAATTTGGCCTAATTGGAATCAATCCGACTCCTTGAACATCATCACGGATGTAGCTAATATCTCCATTGTCATCTTCCAACTGTATGTTTGAAATTGGACTTTGCAAGTACATGTCCACATCACCCACATGATCCATGTTGTACTCAGCTCTTGGTCTTGTGGTGATAACAACATGCCACCCATTTTCAAGAGGATCTTCCACATAAAATACTTGTGATGCTTGAACAGCAAGAATATAAGGTTCATTGTGCCGCTTTACATTCGAAAAGTTCGCTAACATGAACCCATCCTCATCTTGCTTTAGCCTTTTTCCTTTGGAGACCCAATCACATTCAAATAACAACACTTTTCGACCTTCTCTGTAGTCTAACTCAATGATGTTAGTCAAAATTCCATAATAATCCAAATCACTCAAAATTGGATTATTATCTTTTGCACTTGCAAAACTCGAGGTTGTGGCATTAACCATGACTCCACTATTTTGTGTTTTTCTTTTTTTCTCCAACTCTCTTGTATGAAATCGAAAACCATTGACAAGCAGTCCTTTGTATTGTATCCCAACAATATTTGGACCCTTAGCAAGCTGCTTCAAATCCATAAGTAATGTATCTCCCTTGCATTCTATACTGTGCTCAATCTGTATTACATATAAGAACATTAGAGACAAATTTGTAGTACAAACACAGCTAATAACTAGCAATGTTTAATAACATACATGATTGGCAAACCAAGATGCAAAATTCTCACTATGCATGAGTTCAATAACATGTTTTCCAGCTCGGGGATTCCTTTCTTGAATCAATTGATAATGCTGGCTGCAATTACAATATTCAATGAGCTCTAGATAACTTTGAATAGGACATTTTTGAAATATTATTTACTTACTTGATATAGGGATTGACATGGTCACAATTGAATAGGACATATTGATGTGCTTTTCTCAAAATCTCATCACTGAATTTAGTGGGAATTCCTTTGCCTAATGGACGAGTTGACATTGAGAACAAATCTAGTCCAGTTGAAGAACTTTTAGCGACATCTTCATTTCTGTTTGATCGATTCAATTTTGTCTCCACATAATCAGCCAAGAAAAATGAACAAAATGTCAAGCACTCTTCTGCTATATACCCTTCAGCAATGCAACCTTCTGGTCGACTTTTGTTTCGAACATAAGACTTCAAGGTGCCCAAGTACCTTAGAAGAAATATGATATCATAAGACTTCAAGGTGCCCAAATAAATAAATAAATATTAAGATTATTAATTTAATTCAGAACACATACCTTTCAATAGGATACATCCAGCGATAATGGACTGGCCCTCCAATTTTTGCCTCGGTGGCCAAATGGATAGATAAATGCACCATGATAACAAAAAAAGATGGTGGAAAGATTCTCTCGAGTTGACAAAGTATAATAGCAATCTCCATCTCCATGTGGACTAAATCTTCAGCACAAAGGACTTTAGAGCACAACTTTCGAAAGTACCTACTCAATTTAATCAATGGAGAGCGGACTGCCTTCGATAATGTTTTTCTCAAAGCTATTGGCAACAACTGCTGCATCAAAATATGGTTATCATGGCTCTTAAGTCCATAAATTTTGACTGGCTTCACTTTCACACATCTAGATATATTAGCTGCATACCCGTCCGGTACCTTCACTTTTTTTAGCACTTTACAGAAAATTTCTTTTTCCTTCCTGTCCATTGTAAAGCAGGCTGGAGGCAAATAAAATCTACCATTTTCTTTCTCAACTGGATGAAGTTCCGGCCTTATACCCATGTCACGTAAATCACAGCGTGCAGTATAATCATCCTTATTTTTATCCAGATTCAACAATGTCCCAACAATGCAATCACAAATATTCTTTTCAATATGCATGACATCCAAATTATGACGAATTAAATTATCTTTCCAATAAGGAAGATCAAAGAAAATGCTCAACTTTTTCCAACTGAATGGCAATGTTGGATTATCATCAACTAATTTTCCAAATCTGATTTGAAAATTTTTCAATTCAGATAAAATTGTAGACCCCATCAATTTTTCAGGAGCTCTCCCATGTTCTTCCTTTCCATTAAAAGCTCGAGAATTCTTCCTAAAAGTATGAGCCGGATCCAAAAATTTTCTATGGCCCATATAACAATCCTTATGCCTTAACCGTTGTGAAGTTGTGTGTTTATGACAAACAGGGCATGCATATTTTCCTTTAGTACTCCAACCGGATAAAACTGCATAGCCAGGAAAATCACTGATAGTCCATAATAATGCTGCTCTTAATTGAAAGTTTTGTTTGCAAGATGCATCATATGTATTGATCCCCATCTCCCACAATTCTTTCAATTCTTTGATTAGAGGTTGTAAATATACATCAATATCATTACCAGGAGCATGTGGACCTGGTATCAACAATGACAACATTAAATATGGCTGTTTCATACACATCCAAGGCGGTAAATTATAAGGTATCAAAATCACCGGCCATGTACTATGAGTAGAGCTCATACTTTTGAATGGATTAAATCCATCGGAAGCCAATCCCAACCTAACATTACGAGGATCCTTAGAAAAATCTGTATGCTGATAATCGAAAGTTTTCCAAGCTGGGGAATCAGCAGGGTGCCTCATATAACCATCCTTAGTACGACCCTCCGAGTGCCATCTCATATGCTTTGCAGTTTTAGATGACATAAATAAACGTTGCAACCTGGGTTTTAGTGGAAAATGCCATAAAACCTTACGTGTGACTTTTCTTTTCTCACCGGATGGATCATTTTCTGATGCTTCCCATCTAAGTTCTTTGCATGTTTCACAACAAGTTCTTTTTGCATTTACCCCCCAATACAAAGTGCAATCATTAGGACAAGCATCATACTTTTCATATCCAAGTCCTAATTCTTTCATTAATTTTTCAGACTCATAGTAAGATTTAGGCAATTTTTCCATGGCTTCAGGAAATGCTTCTCTTAACAAATCAAGAAGCATATCAAAGATTTTGTTACTCCATTTACCCAGACACTTCAAGTGAAGCAAGAGAATTATGAACGAAAGCTTGGAAAAATTTTTACAACCAGGGTAGAGTTCTTGTTGAGAATCATCAATTAACTTATAAAACTTTTCAGCAACTGAATTCGGTAGTTCCTGATTAGATTCAAATATACCAGTCATAGCAGGATCTTGTTGAGGTATTCCTAAGGCTTCATGAACTAGACCATTCATGTCATCACCTATATCAGATACGTTATGAGGAACATTGTCTGAGGTCTGTATCGGTGCAGAAGAGTATACAAATTCCCCGTGAGCTACCCACTGTGTGTATCCCTTAAGAAATCCAAACACCTTCAAATGAATTTTTGCATCTGCCCTAGACACACATACTCCACATTTACATTCTGAACATGGACAAGCAATCATTCCATTCCCATGACTTGAATGCTTAAATGCATAGTTTAAGAATAATTCCAAACCCTTTTCAAATTCACCACTTCTTCTATCTTTCCACATCCAACTCTTATCCATATTATTAGAGTAATCAAATATTTACTCATCAAACAACATAAAGGAGTGTCAATGAGTGAGTACCTGAAATAATGCATTTTATATGAGATAACAGCTAAAATAACCAATAATTTTGTAATTTATTGCAAGATAGATTAAATTAGACTTAAATACTCAATTTCATATCAGCAAACCTTTGTAATGTATGAACACTTTTAATAGCAAAATTCAAATAATAAATTACCAACTGCTATATTCAAAAGCAAATTAGAACAAGACTAATCAGGCATGTGAACGTATAAAATTAGACCAATAAAGGAATGTACCTGCTCAAGAGTGCCAAAGTCTAGCACTTTTCGTCCGTCAAATACTTACCAGCAAATATAAACCTGTCCAAAATAAAGTAAAAGCAACTACCTTGAGTAAATTTTAAAATAGGACCTATTGCATTTTTACACCAATTGCTTAAGCTTTTAACAAATTATAATAGAGGTCTTAATTACGGTTTAGAAAAGAGGAAAATAGAAAGAAATTGAAAAAAGTAAAAGAAAATACTAGCACTCACTTCTCCCCGTTCCCCTTTAGGATTCTTTAGATTGATTAATCCATTTCTTAGGTCGATTTAATCAAACAAATATAGAATTAAAAAAATTCATTGCATCTGTTGCCTTGGCTATTATTTCATATGTTTAACGGTGCTGCAACTAGTGAGAGCTAGTGAGCTACAAATATCAGAGCTAGTGATTATCTCTGAGATTGGGAGAAATCAAAAGAAAAGAGATTGGGAGGATAGAGAGCTAGTGAGAGCTACAAACTGATTGTTAAAGAAGAGTAAACTATCATCAACATAAATTTCTAGAGACATCTTAAGTTTACTTTGAAAACCAACATCATGGCAACCAACATAAATGGATCGTTAAATATGCGCAAAATAAGCCACTTGGAAACCAAAAATGATCAATTATCTTCGACATTCATCTTATCCGAGAAAAAACTTTCAGAAGCACATAAATGAAAATATATTCTAATTCATAAACCAAAATGAATTATGATAGTTTGATGCTTTCATATCTAGCAATAGCATTTCTTGATTACGGATGGCCTTATTCACCCTGCGTAGCTGTAAAATATCAGTTCCATAAATATAACCAATCCATATTCCAAAATTTTGTACCTCACATCATATCCCTGTTTTCAGTTTCTCAAGAAAATAAATAATCGTGTTCCTGAATTGTATTACCAAACTTGATAGAAATTGAGAGAGACAGTTCCCGACAGGAAGACAAAAAAGAGACAGAAACAACCACAAATTCTGACATGGAACCCAAAAACAACAAACTCAAACAGAACTAAGTAAACCATCTTGATATCATGATTGAATGACTGACCTCAATTTTGGAAAGATCGAAGCTTTGGGGAGATAGTTTGAGGGAAGAGGACCGAGAGAGAGTGAGTGCGGGAAAGAGATGGGTCAATGAAAAATGAAAGTTTTGGAGATGGTAGATTGGTAGAGGACCGAGAGGGAGAGTGAGGGAGAAAGACCGGCATTTGTGATTTGGGATTTGGGATTTGGGGATTTGGGATTTGGGACAATTTTGCCGCTGCTCTTAGGCGCCAATTTGGAGCATTTTTCTGTTTTTTCATGAAACAATTTGCCGCTTCTTTTCGTGGATAATTTGGGATTGTTTTTCCTTCTATTAGTTGTTGAGGCACATCTCTAAAATGCCTCTACAAATTTTTTCTTTATATTCTTTTATTTTCAGTTTTTCTTATAAGATTTGTCCCTTATACATTGTCTTTTTTTATTTAATTAATAAGTGTTAGTATGGCAAAAACTACCTAATGCCTTAATAAGTGTTTATTTGAGGCATTTGCTTAATAGTGCCCTAACAAGTATGCCATAATAGGGAAATTTTCTTGTAGTGGAGGCTTCATTTGCACGGTTTTCTTGAGCTCCATTGGACCAAAAATTTCTGCCTTAACCATCTAAGAAGGTATACAACGATCAACCTCTTGATTCTTGATTAATGGAAGTTATATTGCACTTGTGATCTCATAAATTCATATGGGTAGCTTTAGATGGTTGGAAATTTGGTGTGTGGGCTCTATGAAATCCCACTATGGCTTGATGAACTAATTTGATGGGATTTGATGTTAATTATGTTGAATTAGTGCTTAATCTAGTGAAAATAAGTGGTGTTGTGAAAGATAGCTCAAAGGAAGTGAAAGGGAAATTTTTACTGTTTCTGCCCCTGCCAGTTCCGTGCACTTTGGTGCACTTTTTTGTAGTCCAATTGACTTTTTTTTGATGTAAATGTGTAATATAGGTTGTGTATAAAGTTTCCTTAAAAATTTACGCGATTTGGATGAGTGAATGATGAGATTTCAAAAATTTGCCAAAACTGGAATTGTGTCCCGTATTGCTCTGACAGTGATTTTGTTTCGGCCATAACTCTTTGGTCCAACGTCGAAATCGAATGCAGTTTGTGGCACTAGAAACTAGACATTTCCAGTTTTCCAATGGTACAAAATTCATGCCCTGATTCCACCTAAGTGAGCCGTACCAACCTTGTAAATTTGGCTATTCTGTTTCCCGTCTGTACTGGAAGCTCTGTTCTAAGCTGCGACTTGATGCTCAAATATGAGTTAGTTGTGGATAGAATTTTAAAATGATTCCTTCTAAGAAATTGTAGCCTTATGAATGTAGTTTTCAATGCCACTAACTACGCTCAATTCCGAGTTGAATTGAGTGAGATGTGGTCGAATTTCTGAACTGTCTTTATGAAAGAAAACCCTAATTCTGGACTGATCTATAGCTAATCTTGATTTGGGACTTGTTATTCGAAATCCTTAGTGTTAATCACCTACCAAATGTATTTTGGATGTTTCTTAGACATTGTCTACACAAATGAATCATCTTCCTCTCTGTCAGTCCATTTTGTTGTGGAGTGTACCTAGTTATCAACTGATGCTATATTCCAATTTTTTCAAGAAAATTATCATAAACCAAATATTCCTGACCCCTATATATTCTCAAGATTTTAATATGATAGCTACTTTGCCTCTCAACAAAAGTTTTAAAATTTTTAAAAGTGTCACTGGCATTAGATTTCTGCTTCAAAAAATGCAGTCAGACTTTTCTATTAAAGTTATCAATAAAAGTAATAATATACCTACAACCACCATTAGAAGGAACCTCCACAATGCACAAGTCTAAATGAATAATTTTCAATGGTCTTTTTGTCCTCCATGATTTGCTAGTCTGAAAACCATCATTGTATTGTTTTTCCAAAACGCACAAATCACAAACTCTATCAGAATTTTTGTACTAGGCAACTCACCAACCATTCTTCTATTGGCCAAAAATCTCAAACTATCAAAATTTAAATGACCAAATCACATATGCCACAACCAATTACTATCATCTATCACTATACTCAAACAGAAAAAATTGAAAATACTCAAATTCAGTGAAAGTAAGTGATTTGAAATCATTGATATATTGGCAATCATTCTAATATTTCTATCAAAAATAGTACAAGTTGTGTGTGAGAGCCCGAAATTAATCATGTAACTTATGTTTTATCTAGAATTGAATGTGTTACGATTGCTTGTTATTATTTAATTTATGTGTTTATTTGTTTCTAGTGTTTAAACAACTTGAATATACCCTAAATTAGTGTAGGATCAACCCTTATAAAAATTAACACTAATTAGAATAAGAATTTAGTAGGGGCACAACATAATAACATAAAAGTGTGGGGTGATTGCTAGATTAGTTCTTGACTTATGCATGATTGACAAGTGGTAAAAAGGGGAGTGCAAAGTGCAGGTTGTCTTGCATAACCAACAACACTTTTGACCAGAATTTTTTTTTCTCTTGTCATCCTCCATTCCAGCCGAGAGCACTTGAGAGAGAGTTGAGAGAATTATTTCCTTGTCTTGCTTCATTTCCAGTCGAGAGAACTTGAGGGACAGCTGAGAAAATTTCTCTTGTTTGCCTCCACTCTAGCCGTGAGAAACTTGAGAGAGAGAGAGAGAGAGCTGAAAGAAAATATGAGTCTTGTCTCCATTTCCAGCTTGTTTGAACCGAGGAGAGATCAGCAAGGTAAGCTAGCTTCCAGTTTGTTTGGTAGTAGAAAATAAGGTAAAATTGCTAGAAACTTTGACCATTCTATATACCACAGAAAGATTTGATTGCAGCATGATTTGAAGATGAAAATAGGTAGAAACAAGTGGTAGATCTTGCTGGAAATTTTAGTTTTTAAGCATGCGATGGATGGTTTTGCCCCACAGCTTTTTATTCAAATTTTTGGGGGAACTTTTACTAGAAATGTATGAGATATGTCTTATTTCTTGCTTTGTGTGATATATATAGTATGTTTAGCTATGAACCTAGTGGAAAGTTGATAACTTCGCTGGGAAAAATTTGAAGGAACTTGCTAGAAATTGTTTAACTGGCCGAGTGAGGGTGAATGGACTTTTTCAGTTTTCTCCATGAACTTTTGGCTGCAAAATTTCAGATTTTGTCCTATATACCTTATAACTCATTAATCTTCACATGCATGTTGGGTTTGAGTAAAGAAAATAAAAGTTTCTTTGAAGGAAAAGTTCATTTGATAAATTGTTTTCTTGCTGGAAATTTTCCAGCTTGAACCGATATAGTAAAGGCTGTGTCCTTTCAGTTTTTGGTTCATTTTGTTGCAAGTTTGCTAGAAAATCATTTAACCCTTTTTAATAGATGAATCTTGATGGAAATATGGCATGCATGAGAGTTTTTGTTGCTGAAATTTCAGGAGGGAGCTGAGAGAGTGAGCTGTGAAATTTCAGCTCTTATTTGCAACTTTGGTTGAGTTTTGCTGAAAAATGCTTGAATAATACCTCACTTTATGTTATAAGCATATTATTGTGTGACTTATGGTTGAAAGTGAGTAAAAAGGGTGCTGTTTGGTGACAAAAGTGAGGAAAGACTTGCTGAAATTTTTCTTACCTGAACCGTGGGCTATGAGCTGTAATTTCCAGCTTGTAGCTTCTATTTTATTGAAGTTTTTCAAAGAGATTCATGCCTTAAAGTCACTTTATGATATATTGCATGATTTATGCTTGAATCATGAAAGAAAGTTGAGTTTTGGTTTAGAAATCTCCTTCCATGTAACCTGTTTTGGAGGAAACTTCCAGGCTTGAACCATGGCTAAACTTCATCCCATAATTCGAAAATTTGTTGCTATTTTACTATACATTCATGTTAGATACTTTGTTAAAAGTTATTGTCAAATTTTGGAGTGCTAAATCCCAAAAGTTATAAGGGAATTGGAGTGGTAATGCTGGAGTTTCTGCTTGGAGCCCGAGAGTCACCATAATCACCATTTTCTTTCCAGATTTAACACTAAGATATTGGTTGCAAACTTGCACATATTGGTTTATTGAACTCTTAATGTTCTAATCAGGAGAAAATTTGAAGTAATCTTGATGGCAAAATTCTGTCAAAAGAAACCGAGAGTGAGGACAAGCTTTCCGACCTTATTTTCAAGAATTTGGTTGCAAAAACTCTATACCTTTTAACCTCCATGTTTGATAACCCTTTTAAAACTAGAGTTTATGTGTTATTTCACTTATTTTGACTATGATAATTTAGTAGTTTTGAAAAAAAGTTGGTTTTGTCGAAAGGTCGAGTAATTGTAGTTTGGACATGTCTTCGGAGTCAGTGGTGAGTTAGAAGAAAACCTTGAAACCGAGGCGTGACTGTCCACTTGATTTGGTGAGTGTTCCTTGTATGTATTTATGATTAAATATTAAAGTATGGTTGTGGCCTGTTGCTTGACGAACTGATGGATTGCTAAGTGTAATTGTTTGAGTTTTCAACTTAAATTGCTATTATTATTCACTGATAAAAGGCGAGTGTGTACTTTATCACACTCAACTTATTTACTTTTGGAACCATCAATTGTTTAACTACTACTGTTAACTGTGCATAACCATTTTGGGCCCAAACCCCAACGACGGTCGGCCTATTCGAGCCAGCAATAGGTTTGGTCGAGTAGGCCGATGGTCCTTAGGTATCGTTTATTGGTATACTCAAGTATGACCTACTGAAATGATCACCAAACATTGGAAGAAAGAAGAATGTTGGTTACTGTTTAATTGGCAAAATGACATTGAATCACTAAACAGGAGTAAGTGCTACATCTAGAAACGGACGGGAGACAACTCTACAACCTGTATCAGTACCATATCCTTTCACATTGAAAGTATTAATTACTTGTTTTAGATTGCTAATTAATATATATATCATGCTTCATGATTGATTTGTGACTGCTATGATTATTTTGGGATGGATGGGTTCACTTGGAACCTCACTGGGCATCAGGTCAACCCTTCTAGTTGTTTTCCTTATAAAAGTGGAAGAGGGATAGGTAAGAAGCCGGTAGTATAAAGAATATTATTTATCTTATTCATTTTTTTCTTGATAATAGATAATTGGATATATATTTTTTAATATATTTAAAAAAGCTCAAAGTGAATGTTATTAATGAGCTAGTTGGAAATAGTCCAGCAATTTGTTTGATAAAGTCAAGGGGGATTCCATAGAGATTCAGTTAGGCTGGTAGATTTAGCATAGGTTCCATTCAACATTAAGTCGAATTAGTCCTATAAATTGTACATTAATGACAAATGAATTAAAGAGGAGGTATATGTGTAGATTACTCGGATGACTTTCAACTTAAACCTACCACATCACAGACTTGGGGTTAGTACTATTGTATCATTTTGTTATATTCAAATTGGATCGGTAATCAATTTCTAGGTTTCATCATAAACTTAATTAATTACTTTCAATTACGTAAATCAATAGTTCAAATCGCACTCAGAAATTATGGTGTTTTCCATTTTTATATTTGTCAAAGAAATTTGATGTATTACATAACAAATTATTTTCTAAAGTTCTTTTTCTTAAGTTAGTGTACACAAACAAAATCAACTTATTTAATGTACACTAAATCACATAATAAGAAATAAAAGATACGAAGTGAGAGAGTACAACTGTACCAGCTCCATCAGTTTGCTCTGCGTCAATAAAAATGACACATTATGAGCTAGTTGACTTTGTTTCCTATGCAATAGTGTCGACATGCACTTTACATTGATCTATATTCATTTAGCAATCCCTCCGAAATTAACAATGTTCCATTCTGATTTAGCCGTACATCACTTCCTTCTTTTCTTCTTTGAATTATTTTTGAATCATGGCCTCATCATGTCTTCACTTTTCATATTCAATTGAATAAATAATGACCGAACACCAAAATGCATTCATAGTTTCATCCTTCTGCTTAGAAATTTGCATAGCTAGTCCTGCTCAACCTCTATATATAATAACGACAGAAACATTCTTTATTGTTCTGGTGGATCCTGAACCGAACTAAGTGCAAAAGCAAGCTTAAGAATCTCTTTCAGCTTTTGACTGTTGGATGGTCCATTTTTGTTTTTTATTCACTTGTCCTTTCCATACTTGAATAGGTATTGATTTAACTTCTGCCTTATATAAAGGAGACAAGCTCTTCAACAGTTACTCAAGTTTCTTGATTCTCCTGATCCTTAATATTTCGTTCAAGAATGAAGAAACTTGTTCGATTTAATTCTCTTCTCAATGCAGAAAAGTTTCTGATCTTACTTTTTCTTCTAGCTTTTCCATCTCTAGTTTTAGGAGACTGCACCTGCGATGCAGAAGAAGAAGATAAAAACAGGAGTTTAGCCCTCAAGTACAGGTTCGGAGCCATAGCTTCAATCTTCCTGGCCAGTTTAGTGGGCGTCTGTCTTCCTGTATTAGGCAAGAAAATTCCATCATTAAGCCCTGAAAACAATTTCTTCTTCATTATCAAAGCATTTGCCGCCGGCGTAATTTTGGCAACAGGGTTCATTCATGTTCTCCCGGATGCTTTCAAGAGCTTGACTTCCCCATGTCTTCCTCAAAACCCTTGGGGCAAGTTTCCTTTCACGGGCTTTGTAGCAATGCTTGCAGCCATTGGTGCTCTTATGGTTGACGTATATGCAACCTCACATTATAGAAACAAACCTGGAAATGGCAAGGGTATTGAAGCTGTAGAAGGTGATGGGGAGAATCAATTCTCTGGGCTTCCCCTTCATACAGATGCTACACATGGCCATGCTCATGCCTCTGTATCTGTGGAAGGGGGATCCATTCCTAATCAACTTCGTTATCGTGTTATATCACAGGTAAAAGCACATATAGGTGTTTTTAGTTCATACTTAATTTAATCCAGGATCCTATAAGTGTTCAATGCCAAGTTTTGGATTAGAGAAGTCATGATTATAGCTAAGATGATGCATCGCTTTTCTTTGTATGATGAAGTATTAATCTCCTTAATTATGACAGTGAGTGAAAGTAGTTTGGGTACACTATGAGAAGTTATGATCACGGTCGGCCTGAATTATTGGTCATGAAAAAATTGCAAACTTTATTAACACAATTTTGCTATAATTTATTTGTTGCGCATAGGCTATTGTGCAGCTGCACACATTTAGAGTTGCAAGCATAATTATTAAACCCTATTCGATAAGAAACACGACAGAGGGACTGGGTCAATGGATTACTGGTTCAATCGGTGAGTATTAATTTAATATTTATAAATATAAAATAGTAATTTTAAAATACATAAAATATATAATAAAGTGCTTTTAGATACTAATTTTATACTTAGAAAGATATATAATAAATATATAGATATTAATAGAAGATTTAACTTCATTTTATCGTACTTTTAAATAAATAAATAAAATAGTCAATACAAAACAAAATTTATATTGCTTGTTTTAAAAAATATAGCATTATTTTTTTTTTGTTTAAAATCAAAGTAATTTTCTATAATCAATTATTGTCAATTTAAAAGTTAAAAGGACTAATTGTATAATAAAAAAATAAACAAGTTTACTAAAAAAATATTTAGTTATTAAATAAAAACTGAGCAAGTACTAAAGTCTTATACTCCCTCCGTCCCATTGATAGTGTCATACTTTCCTTTTTGAGCTGTCCCAAAATATTTGTCACTTGCTAAAAATAGTAAAGACTTATCATTCACTTTCACTCTTTTACCCTTTTGGTCCCCACAATAATCAAGTTATGTGTGTCCTTTGAGCCCACTTGTTCAGTATTCATGTGTTTGAAAAGCCCATATGAATATGTGCGTGGAGTGAAAAACCATGAGAAACTTGGTTGAAACCTCAGCGTGCAAAGCACGCACAAGATATGTGCAAACAAAACAAAAGTTCTGGTCCTACCATCCAGAAGTTGTTTAGGCTTTAATTTGAAATGGCAGAACCGATTGCATTTACACGAAGAGCTTGGGCGAGGGACAAAACGGTAAGCAACTCACCTATGCTGGAACTATTCATAAAAAGCACAGTTTTCTAAGTGCGACGAAATTTTTGGGACGGAGGGAGTACATTATTTAAATGAAGATCCAATGTACAAAACTTATTAAAAGCATATATACATTTTGTTTCGAAAACAAAGACCAACAATTATATATATATATTTATATATAAAGGTAAATCGGGTTAATTGAAAAATCTGACGGATTTTCTATTGAACCATTAAGTCAACCAGGTTTGTCCAAGTTTGACCAGCTCAATTTCTGGTCCAGTCAAATTAGAGACCCGGCCCGATCTGATGCCTTAATCACTAGGCCAACTGGTTCAACCGCAGGGAAGGGTCGGGTTTAATAATTATCGTTGCAAGACTATATAAGAATATAGAATCGAATGAGATGCATAATTTTTTTTTGTCAAAAAAAAAGAGATGCATAATGCTTAAACTGCTCCTCAACCCCTTTACATTTCCATATGCTTAATTGGATACTAATATTGTTCTCACAATTATTCGATTTTTTTTGGATTGATTTTCCTGCAGGTTTTGGAACTGGGAATCATAGTTCACTCCGTAATTATTGGGATTGCTTTAGGTGCATCTGATAATCCAAAAACAATAAGGCCTCTTTTGGCAGCTTTGACCTTTCATCAATTTTTCGAAGGTGTTGGACTTGGTGGATGCATTACACAGGTAATAATCAAACATCTTTATTTCTTTGTTTTCTTATTTTCTTATTTCTTCTCAAGCATCATAGCCCAATCTTGATTATTTGAAATTTTGGAGGCTATAAAACCGAAGTTTGAAAACATTTATTTAACATGGACTGATTTAAAATGTCCCACATGGGGAAATATGCAAGATAACTAAATTAGGCGGCAATTATTTTGGCCATGTTTGATAATTCAATTCAGTATTTAAACTTAATAAGTTGAGATCTAAATATATTCAGACGCATTTGATAATCAAAACTAGAACATCTGAATTCATTAAGTGGCACTGAATTTTCTAAGCAAAATTTACTTCAAAAATTAAGTGGTAAACTATTTACTTATCAGTTAATGTGATATACACTAAAATGTATCAAATTTAGTACTTAATAATTCATTAACTTAATTGATTCAGATTTCAAATTTCAAATTTCATTTTTCAGACTTAGTTTTATCAAATGCACCTTTTGATCACTTCCTCTCTGTCCATTGTCTTCTTTGACTTTTTCTTTTTGTCACCGAACTAGTCCTTACCAAAATTTTTTCATCATTAATTTATTAAATTGAAAAAGAAAGTTATTTAGCATCACGAACAGCTTCAGTTTTTTTTTTTTCATTTTCACCCATTTACAAAATTGACTAAATCAACAACCAAAAAGAAAATTCAATGAGGGGAATCATGAGCATGACCAAATGCTGGTGCAATTGTCCTTATTTTGTCTTATTTTAATTGCTTGATTACTATGTATTATTCAAAATTAGTTTACTATTTGGTTCTATTCATTATTCAGGACAAACAATAAAAATAAAAATAAAAAGGCGCGGTTTGTGTTGTTTGGGATCTAGTTTTTGTTGTTTTGAAAGTGTTTATAATCTAGTATGCAAGAATATATTTTATGCTGGACTCACCATGCTCTTTGCTAGCATATCATGAAAGCCTATTATGCCTGCAAATACAATGTAAAACTTCACGAAGATTGAGGCCTACAGTGGAGAGTCCTAAAGTTTATTAAAATAGTATTCTCGTGATTGCATTTATCATTTTCTTTCATGTTTTTTGTGATTATGTTGATTGTGTTTGTATGTTTTCTTGATTCTAAAAAAACATAGAATTTAGGTTGACCAAGTATTTTTGGACTTGTGGAAAATAATAACTTGTTCTCATGTAATCTTGTTCGTCCATAGGCAAAATTCAAAGCACAAGCAATTACAATTATGGCTCTTTTCTTCTCGCTTACAACACCATTCGGCATCGCAATTGGGATTGGAATATCCAATGTTTATAATGAAAACAGCCCAAATGCTCTCATTGTGCAAGGAATTTTTGATGCAGCATCATCTGGGATCCTGGTTTACATGGCATTAGTGGACCTTCTCTCGGCTGATTTTATGAATCCAAAGATGCAAAGCAATGCAAGGCTCCTACAAGGGGCAAATATTTCCCTACTTTTTGGTGCTGGTTGCATGTCTCTCTTGGCCAAGTGGGCTTGAAGTTACTTTTGTGTACAATTTTGTGTCCTCATAGATGTGAGATATGCCTTTCGGTTTCACAAACTTTTCCTTCTTTTCTTCAATCTTTATGCTATGCAAATTTGGGTGTGAGATTATTCTGAATTGTCATCTGTCTCTCGAAAAACAAACTAAACTGACCGGTTCGACCAATCAAATCATGAAATGGACATAATTTTAGTCTGATTCTATATTTTAACCAAGAAGCCAAATGAACCAATCAAGAACCGGTCAAATCGGGTAAAATTTGGCCTTTGAATAGGTTTTTCACTAAATACTTCTTTTCTTTTTTTATATATTAAATTTATCCAACTAATTTAATATTAAAATAATTTAAAATTTGAATCGGGATTGAATTGATTGAACCATAAGCTGAAAGCTCATCTGGTTCATTTGCGAGTCCGAATTTCAAAACATTGATTATCATAGATATGGCTCCTTATTATTGCTAATAATTTAACTAATTAACGTCCTTGGCAAGACAAAATCACATTCATGTATGGATAAAGTTATAGGTTATATGTATTTTGTCCTATTGTTACTTATACTGGACAAAGGATGAATTTAAAATTATCCATTGCTAATTGCCCTCTTAAAAAAGATGTAGACACTAAATTTTTTCTCTTTTGAATTTAATTTTACTTTAATTTTAATTTGTTAGTCAATAATTATTTTGTTGCATTTTATTCTAACATGTTTTGCCTTATTTTTGTAGGTTTTGTATACAGAAAAGCAAGAATAAAACAAGAAAAAGAAAAGAACAAAATAGAGGTGAGAATTTAAAAAAAGCAAAACCCAATTCCAATAAACCAAAAAACCCAACCCAAAAATCCAAAACAAAACCCAAGATAAAGCACCTTTATCCTTATTCAATACTAAATTCATCAAATGATTAAAGATAAACACATTATCACATTTTCAAACCTTCACCATGGCCTTCGCTTGTAAGGTTCCTTTTCTTGAACTAAAGGTCACATAAATACATGAGTTAAAGGAATTCTAGGGTTTTTTCAAGAGAGATCTCATTAGGAAAAGGGGCACAAGGGAAAAAGAGGGAGAAAAAGCGAAGAAAAAAGTAAAAGGAGAAGGAAATTTTTTCCAAAAAAGAAATGATAAGGCCACCGAACCAGCCTTGTTAAATCTCAGTTTTCTCTCAATCCTTTAATTCATTTTCAATGATTCCTTTTTCTGTACCTTCTTGAGGCATCAAAAGCATTTTCTATGTTTAAAGTTTTTGACCAAAGACACTGTAGGGGCCTCTAAATCGCGATCAAAATCAACAACATTCCAGATCTTGAAAGTTCACAAAGCTTCATTCTTGAGGAAAAGATCCTCAGGCCTTCTCAATCTCAACCGGCTTTTGCAAGCTAGGACGACCCTAAACACTCAAAGGAGTCGTAGGTAACCTTTTTGAATCAACTCTTTCTAACTTTTATGTCATGTTGCGTTAGTTTTTGCATTTTCTTCTATTTTTGTCTAAAAATGGTGATTCCTTCACTATGATGTTTTGGCTTTGAATCTTGTATGTTTCTCCCCCTTTTTGATTGGTGAAAATGCTTGAAATATTTTTTTGTTACATTTTGAGATGGGTTTAAAGATGAGTCATGCATTCTTGAAGCTTTGGTATCATTTGTGCTTCTATAGTTGTGCTAGGTGGATTTTGATATTTTGGTCATGTTTCTAATGTTGTGTAGATCATTTTTACCGTTGAAAAAGGGTCTGTTAAAAGTTCCTGGAATGCGATTCTGACAAAGTTCCAGCCACAGTAGCTGAAAAATCTCTGGAATCCAGTGACTTGGGATGGCAGATCCAGTTAAGGTGTCAAGAAATGGGCTGACCCTGATTTGTATTAAGTTAGTTCTTTGGGTCATGAGATGGACTAAATGGATGTTTATAACTCGGGTTTGCTCATTGATTGAAACTTGGAATTTAGGTAGCTTGTAGAAAGTAATTTTTTTGGGCATAAATTTGGGTTATTTTGATTATGGGTTGGGCTTGCTGATTTATTTCACTAGGACGTACATGCATTCGATTATTAGACATTTTGGTTTGGACTAGAAGACTCAATCCAAATGTCCAGATTTGTTTATGTTACAAGTTGGGTTAGTAAGATTTGGGCCGAGCCTATTATTTTTACTTTTCATCATGCTCCTTTAATATGAAGTCTTAGAAGACTTTTTATTTGGTCACATTTTCAAATTTTGTGAAAACTTATCTATGCTATTGTGGCACTAAATGCTTGCTGATTTTTTTCATCCAAGTCTCTAAGAAATATTTATAATTTGACTCCTAATCTTGTTTTGCAATTTCAGTAAGTTATCATTAAATGAATTGTGCCATTTTATCTTTAATGATTAATTTTTAATTAAATTAGTGTTTTGGCCCATTTATTAAATTTTGAACATAGATAATTCTCCATTCCCTCATCTTAGTCATTATTTTAAAAGCAAGGTACTCCTATAACCTCTTGAATTCTCAATATGTGTGCTCTTATGTACTCCTATGTATTTATTTGCTTTATGTGTTCCTTTTGCTATTTCTTTTACATTGAGCTTTTTATTTATTTTCATATTTGTTTACTTAATTTAAGCTTTATTATTATTTGGAGGGTACTTGAATATCCAAAATGTAATAGATAGGCTATATTATATTTTCTTTTATTAGAAAAGTTGTAAATATGTTTATATTTCCCTCAAACAATATATAGGTTAGATAGACCTATATTTTTTCTCTTTTAGATCATAGTTAGGTCCTCAATGTAATAAATAGGTTGTGTGTGTCATATGTGGTTTATGTGCTTATGTGTTTTATTTGCTTTTTTAGGATTTTTGCATCTAAATGTTATGCGTATGTATTATATGCTCTATATGCTCCTATGTGTGACTTGCTTTAATTTATGCTTTGTTTCTTTATTATAGTTACACAAATAATGAATGTATGGTATCACCACACTAGTTGATAAGTGTGTAATTTGTAGTGTATTTGGTGGCTATGTTAAGGATTTTCTACTTGGTTTTGCTTAAAAATCAAGTAAGTTGTGTAAGAAATGTATAAAAGTTGATGCATTAGTTTTGTTGCTTAATGAGTGTAATTTTGTCCATCCTTTACTTGTTTAGTTTGTTGTTATTTGTAGAAAAAGGAAGCAAAAGACTAGAACAAAAATTAGCTTTCAAGTTGAACAAAAAACAAAGGAAATGCCAATGAAGCAAGGGAGATTAATTGGCCCAGCAACCCCACCAAGTAGAACTGCTTACTGAGCCGGTTAGTGGTCAATAGCTCAATTGAAATCTTCACAAAACATGGGAGAGGAACTGGCTTTATAATCGGTTCTGTCAGAATCGATAACTAGGGTTGGTTACTCAGCCGAAAATTCTGCATAATTTGCACAACTTGCACAAGTTGGTTTCTTGAGTGATACTTCTGTCATGTGATTAAAGGTTTGACAAGACATTAAGGTGGTTGAAAGGAGAGCTCAAGAATCAACAAGAAACACTTTTGTCACTTCACTTTTGTAAGATTCCATTCAAGCCACAAATATTGACATTTGAAACTGATATTCACACTTGAAGTAAGACACAAAGAGGGATGGAAAATTCTATAAATAGGAACTTGTGTCTTTTCATTTGGAAGTTTGGAGAGTTTGGAGAGAAGAGAAACACAAAAAATGTAGCTCTTAAGCTACAAGTTCTTTGTAGTTAGTTTAGTTTAGGAGTAGAATAGATAGTGTAGTTTAGGCCAACTATTCTTGTTCTTGTAGTTAGATTCAGATAAAGAATTGAGGAGCAAAAATGGAGAGTTGGAATTCATGTGACAAGGTTGACCTCTGTGACGACCCAAAAATTCTTTTATATTTTCTCTTATTTTTGAAAAAAAAGTTAAGTTACATTTTTTTATTTTACTTTAATTGCCTTAATTTCATGGTAATTTTAATGGTTGAGTCAAGATTTTTATCTTTTCCCCTTTATAATTTGGTGCATGTTAAGTTTTGTAGTACATTAAGGTAGCGTGACCAACTAGTGAGATGTGTACACTAATTTGGAAGATTAGAAGGAGTTTTGTGCAAAAGGAATATTGTGCTACAAGGTATTAAGAGATAATTATAGGTGGACTAGATATTTTAGTGAATGGAAGACAATTAAATAAGTATTACATCTTGATTTGACACTTGTCACTCAACCATGAAGTCTTGACCAAGACTAAGTTTCATTCTTATCCTAAACCAAGCCTTTATTACCATTTCTTCTTCTTGGCTTCTTGTTGGACGAAATTTGGGAGTAAAGGGGAGAGAAAATACTCCATTTTCTAGCCTTGATTTCTTGCTTGATCCATGAGAAATTCGAAGATTAACCCTAAACTACTCTGATAGATCTTCAGTGAAGCTTGGAGGGAAGCTCTTGGTGGAGTTTTTGGAAGAAGAAAGCTCTTGTCTTGCATCTTATCTTAGGGGTTTGAGGTATAAGACTAAGCAACTTTCCTTTTCCTTCTTATCTTGCAATTTAATCGACATATGACTTGATTATGGAAGATTTGGTGAAAGATTTCATGGTTTTATTAAGTTTATTGAATTTTCCAGCCTTGATATGCATTTTCCAGCCTTGAGATGAACTTGATAGCTTTGCTATGAGATGTTTTAGCTTTTATATGAACTTTTAAGCTTTGGTATATGATTTTCCAGCTTTAATATGAATTTTCTAGGTTCGATATGCGATTTTCCAGCTTTAGGGTTTAAAATTCTACCTTTGATATAGTTTACTTGGAGTTTTTTATATGTCAAAGTTAGATAGTTTTTAATGCCTAGAATCTGTATCACATAGGGCCTATAGCGTGTTATCTTGATTGACTATGAATTTACCATGGAATTAGGGTTTAATATTGAATGGTTAACTTAAAGAATTGGAGGACATATTGCTGGATTTTTCTCCTTGTTGGTTAAGTGAGCGAGAGTAAAAGTTAAGATATAATTGAGGATGATTTGGACTTACTTTGCTTGAAGTTGCTTTACACATAAGTTGGAAGTTTAGCTAGAGAAACTTGAGGACAATTTATTGAACATGTTACTTGATTGGATGATCGAGTGAGAGAACTTGAGTTTCCATTTTGCATGATGATTTTTGGCATACTTTTATCTAAATTACTTGCCAAGACTTTGAATTTTTCATGTGCAAGGGTTTTGAGCAAAACCAAGAGGTTTAAGTGAAAGGAAATGAGTTTTCTCCAAATTGTTTTCTAGTCGGACATTTCCAACTTTGCACTTTGAAAGTCTTGTCCCATTTTCTTCACAAGTTTTGGCTATATTTGACATGTCCTTGCTCTGCATTATACTTGTAACCTTGATCTATCATGCATGAGGTTTTCCCTAAATTTGAACAAGAAAAATGTTGCACTTTTGACAAGCTATATGGGGGTTAAACCTACAATTGCTTTGTTTGCTAAGTGAAGCTTTGACGCTTGTTCAAGTAACAATCTAGAAGTTCTTGAACCAACAGTCTTGGTTCTTGAAGATTTCCAACTCTAAAACCTGTTTTGTGCCAAAACCGAGATACCTGGAGTTGTTTCGAGGGGACAAACCTTCAAGTTTCTGTTGTTTCTTGATTCTAGAAATATCTTGCACATTCTTGTGTGAAAATTCCAGAAATCTTCTGGGTTTTTGGGAGTCAAAAGCTATTCATACCAAACCTGCAAAATTTCTAGCAACTAAGCCGCTTGTTCTTGAGTTCTTGACTGGTTTGATTTTAACCAGAGTTTGAGCCACGAAATTTTGTTGTTACAGCCACAAAGCTTAATCAATTAACACATCAGAAACACGCCAAATTGGTGTTTTTGAATGTGACAATACGGCTGAGCAGAAATAAACCAAAACAGTCGCATCAAGGAATCCAAATCCAATTCGGATTCACCAAATTACATCAGCCAGCTGTTAAAACCAATTCCTCCTTGGAAAATTCATTGTTCCCAGCCATATAAACCTTGTTCCATTGGGAAAGGGGAGTTTCGTTCCAGTTTTCCAAGACACATCAGCCCAAATTCAATTTTCCAGATTGTACAAATCACAACCCGTCATGAATTAGAGTTGAGGTACTTCGTCAACTTGTCTTGTGTCAAGTCTATTTTTCCAGCTTTCTTAGTGTCATTATTTTATTACTTTTTTCCAGTAATGTCTAGCCAAAATTTTCGTCCTGTGAGTCCAGAGAATCGCATCTACTTTCAAGTATTTTATGTCCTAAAGTTTGACAAGGAATTTCAGATTGCCAAGTGTTGAAATCCCAGCCCGGTTCGTGTCGATCTTCCTAGTGTTGTGTCATGTCTTTTCCAGTCCATTGATTCGCTAGTCCTAACTCTTTTCCAATAATTTTGCTCATAAATTCCAGTAGTTCCAGCCACAAGTACATCTTCAAAAACTCCAGTTGCCGAGTGTCCCAAATTTTCTTGAGTCAGGTCTCATCGAGTCACATTCGAGCTATTTTCTTGAAATCTATCTATTGCCACTTATTAATTGAATTGTTGAGCCATCTTGATCAATTGTGAGCAATTCATATTGTCTCAAGGGTTATGATCAAGGACTTGAAAGAGTGGTGGGATTACTAGAGTATGTAAATTTAAGTGATACACGTGAGCTTGTGTATTGTGAGGAATTCCTTTTCTTTGCTAACCAATTTTGTAAGTCAATTAACAATGCCTCATGGAGCTGTATTTTGTTCATATCATCAATAATTCTTGGAGTACGAACCTTCTAAGAGGAGGGATTTTGATCACTCTAGTTCCAAAACTTCTTCGAGATTGTCACATTCACAACATGAGTTTCGTTCACTTCGAGAGGAAATGGATCATTTCCGTGCTTTGTGTGTATATGAAAAATATAAACGCACTTGTAATGAGTATGAGGAAGAGCAAAGAAGTTTGCGTCAAGCATCTAAGTCGAGGTCATCCTCAAGCAAACGAGATTTATCTAAGGAGTGTTGTGAGTTGTGACAATCGAGTCCTGGAGCCTAAGAATTCTCGAATTGAGTCAAAGCCTCATGAACCAAAGGATGATTTCCGAAGTTGGACTTAAAAACTGGGTTGATGCTATGGAGGAGGAATTTAGAGAAGTGATGAATTCATACTTCGAGCAACTTAATCACGTGTCAATCGATGATAATCAAGGAGATGTTCCTTCTAGTCCACCAAAGAGATGTGAGGAAATTCTTGTAACACATGAGACTGTGAGTAACGTTATAGAGCTTGAACATGAGGTAAAATCCAAGGGCAATGAGTTAGAACAAGAGATGGGAAATTCTGATTAGTTGAGTGCAAAATCAAGTGAGCTACTTTTGAGTGAGAATCTGCAAACTTATTGCTTTCCTAACCAACTTACCTTTACTTTGTTTAGTGTTTCTTCTTTTGTGCAGATTAAGCGAAGTCAAGTGGAGTTAGTTATGCAATGTTCCATCCCGAAGTCACTTGTACACTTTGTGAGTTTCCATAGAGTTTGCCTTCTAGGAGTTAAATCTCTTTGGTATCAATTCATGGAACAATGTCAATTCAAATCTATCCGCACCAATAGAGAGTTAATTTGAACTCATCTTGAAGGGAAAATTCTAGACTAGGATTCTCATTCTTTAACTTTGGGTCATTCATCGTTTTCATCATATTTTGAGCATAGTTTCAGTCATAACTCTTGTCATTTTTATGCAGACTTTGATGGAGAGTGTGACAAACCAACAAATGCTAATCTAGTTGAAGTGGTTGATGGAAAGAGACATGAAGTGTCAAAGGGAGTTTTCACATTTAAATCTTGTTCTAAACCTTCTTACCACTTAACTAATGATGTTCCATTGCTTATATGTCCAATTTTTGGTTCAAATCAAGATGAAAGGTTTTTCGTTTTCGTAGGTTGTAAAGCTGTAAAGCTGTCTGTGAACTTCCAGCTTTGATTAAAGGAGTGCAAACTGATTTTTTGCTTGTTCATGTCGCAAATGAGGATCCAAAACAAGCTGCGATCCACGATTTTTTTAGTCTCAATCAGCCTGTGGATTTGAGTAGTCTTTCTTCACCCTTGATGTCTTCATCATTTCTTTGTTCACATGAAGATGAAGCTGCTAAATCCATCATGTTGCTACCAATAAAAGTTGAGTTTTATGTGCAACTTGAGTTCATGAGCATCAAGAGGCTGTCTAGACGCCATGCTACTAGGATTGTGTTCATTCACATGATTCCATCGTTATTGCACCTTAAGCGATCCAACAATTTGAGGGCAAATCTTTTCAAGAGGAGGGGAATGAAATGAGTTCTAAGAGCTGCCCGTGCCTTATTTCAAGATCCACTCATGGTTCATTGGGGTCCAATGAATAGACTTAAAAACAAGTGCATGACTTGAGTAAGAACCATAAGAACAGTGGCTTAAGACCTAGCTAAGGGTCATGGATTGGTTATGTTTATAGATACACGGCTAGGTAGGGGTGGGCAAAAAATTCGATTCGATCCGATCCGAAACCCGACTAACTCGATCCGATCCGAAAAATAGGATATCCGATCCGATTTTTCTGAGCGGGGCGGATGCGGGTCGGGTACCCGCAAAACCGGATACGGATACGGATCAGCAAAATAAAAACCCGCGGGTACCCGATCCGCAGGGTATATTATATAAATATTAAAAAAATAAGGGTTCATTATATAATTTTATAATTTTTAATCTCATATGATCCGTCTCTCCTCATCTTGTCTAAAAAAAGTGAATATTCTTGGTGAAACCTGAACCAAATGAATAAAACAAAGAAAAATTTGTGAAACTCTATCATAAAAATTGTTCATCCCTTTCATCCTTTTTCATTTTTATTCTACTTCCATCGATCTTTCCTGCAAATTTTTCATCAATTCAATCAAAAATTTGTGTTTGGAGCTCCAATTTTCTGTTAGCTAGATAATTAAAGCATTTGTGTCTTTCATTTATTTATTTATTTTATTGCAATTGTGTCTCTTAAATTTGTCTCCTTTATTTTAGTGCAAGAAATTTATTTTTATTTTTCATCACCTTTAATGCAACAAGGTCTATTCCAAAGATGTAAGAAAGTTGGAGAAAATTTTTCAAGATTATTTTGGTTATATTTTCTTCAAAAATTATTAGCTCTGTTCAATTCTTTTCCGGACTTGATTCCACAATCGACTCATTTTGGATGCAATCTTGTGCCATAATATCCTTAAGGAAGTTGGAAAAGTTACCATATATTTATTATTCTTGTCTTTGTTATGTTGTAAAAAGATGAAATGCGTGAGAATGGTGATGTACTCAAAATTATCATAAAATTTCGTTTTATCCTTGTGTTTGTTATATTTGGAAAAGTTGGAAAAGTTGTCATATACTTATTATCCTTGTGTTTGTTATATTGTAGAGTGATGAAATGCGTGAGAATGGTGATATACTCAAAATTATCATAAAATTTCGTTTTATCTATTAGATATTATAATTCTAATATGTACTAAATTTATGAAATCAATTTGATTATTGGATGAAATGTGTGAGAATGGTGATGTATGGATTTTGATTATAATATCTCTACCAATGTTAATTGGAAAGCATACTTTTTTTTATTGGAAAACATGTTGATATTAAGTGAAAAATATTTTTTTATTGGAAAATAATTTTTTTTTTAGGGGCGGGTCATAGGGTACCTGCCCCTTTTTTTCATGTACCCGAATAGCGGGTACCCGAAAACATTAAGAGCTGGTTAGGGTCGCAAAATGGCTGATCCGATATTTTAGGGTCGAGTCAGTCAAATCTTGTTAGGGGCGGGTACCCGACCCGTGCCCACCCCTACGGCTAGGTCATGTGGACCAATGTTATTAGCCGAACTTGAGTTAATTTTTGTATAGCAAAATTAGGTTTAGTTTAGTTAAGTCCTAGTTCTACTTAAGTTAGGAGTTGAGTCTTGTAAGCCTATAAAAGGCACCATTTTAGTTCAAATAAGGGTAGATGATTATGAATGAAAATTGAGAGCTTTCTCTTTCTTGTTCGTTTGTGAACGCCCTTGATACAAAGTGATCAGTCGTGTCTCTTTTGTTCAAGTTTTGACTTATTAATTCAATAACGCGTTGAATTGTGGAGCCTTCTACCCTTCTAATCAATCTCAAGCTATCCTTGATTGGATTAGAATCCATCCAATTTTGTCCATAGCCTGATCAAGATAAATCCTTCTGCTGCCTGTGCAATTCGTTTCTTCAAAAGCGAGAGTTTGGAGATTTGAGTTTGTATCAAAGTCTCATTTACTTTTCTTTTGTTCTTTGGCTCCATTTGGATTGGTCATTTTTTCAAAAAACAAGTTTTTCAAATACAATACTACAGTAATACACAACAACTAAAAAAAATCTCATCCATACAATATATCAAAGATTTCAAAAAAAATTTATAATAAAAACTTTTCATATACACTACTACAATAAAATTTTTCAAAAATACCCCCTAAAAACAGCTAATCCAAAAGAAGTGTTTAGCTGTGGGGAGGGGGATGGTTGCAATTTTTGGGATATCTATGGTGAAAGTCTTTAGTTTAATCTTTAATTTCTAATTTCTATTTTTGGTATTTTTAAAGTTTTATTTCAGTTTCTAAATTTTTATTTTTATTTTTTAAATTTTCAAGTTTCTTAGGATTATCTTTGGTGTTGTGAAAATGCAATCAAGATGCAAATATCAAGAAGTATAATGTTACTAGCATGAATATTCTATTTCCTTAACAATTGACTTAAATGATGGATGTACCAGATTTGACGTAATTTTAATCAATTTGTGAGCTTTTGAACCTAATGAGCACTTCATTTAAATTTGCTCCATCTTCTTTTGTTGAGTGGTTATCACACATGATTTGATCATTCCAGATTTTGCTTTATTATGCATGTCGAGACCACATTTGAATTTGATGTATTAAAATGACAAAGGCAATTAAGTTTAATACTTTTGACTTTCTAAAGGCCTACCTTGAGTATGTTTTCCTATAGTTCACCATGTTTAAGCCTTTCATTTGCTTTTGTTTAATTACCATAATTTTTACTTTAAACATTGTGTTTATACTCTCTTGTTTGAACCTTGTATCAAAGGAAACCTTTATTTCATTGCATGAAAAGTTATAGCTCTGTTGCAAGGTCGTGCTTGAAGTTGGCAAGTGTATTTGTGGTTATCTATGTCTTGTTGCGAGAAAATGAAAAAGAAAAAAAAATGGAAAGTTTGAAAAAAAAAAAAAGAAGAGAAAAGCAGAAAAAAGAAATGTTGTGAAGTGCCTTTGTAAATGTGTTGTGTTATATTTAGACAAAGTCATTTGTGATGTTTGCACCTGCCGAATTGGAGCAAGTTGCTGATAAGCTTGGAAGTTACCCATGTGATTGAAGATAGTCATCCAATCCAGGCAATTAATTGTTGGCATTTCCTTTGATATGTTAGCCTAAAATTTCCTTTTATCCAACCCTTTCTTCGTTCGTTAAAAAAAAAAAATTTTTTGTCATTATTCTTTTTCTTTCTTTTCTCTTTAACAATAAACTCTAATATTCGTTTTATCTGCAATTTCACCATGAAAAGTGGCTAAATTCCTGTTTTAATGAAAGAATAATCAAAGTTGTGGTTCATTGAATATTGTGAGATCTAATTTGATTTTATTGTTTCATTTATTTATAAGTATTTATATATTCTCTATTCGTTCTTGAAATGATTATTTTATATGATTAAATAACTGATCACTATTTAATTATTGGAATAATCTATTGTCATCTTAAATATCAAATCCGTAATTGTTTGGTAATTTTAGCGTTTATGAAAAATGATATAATATAACTGTAATAAAAATGTTTGAATATATATCATGAGAATATATAATCTAATATAAATGAACTAAACTTGTCAGTTTGTTGATGATAACTGGTAGTCTTTCTAATAATGAATGCTGTCAATAAATTAAATTCTAAGAGTTTGTTTAGATTGTCCAATTGGTAAAAAAAAAAAAATCACAAACTTTATTTTGATTATTGATGCAGTAACAAGAGACAGACTATCTGAATTTATTGACAACCATAACCAATTTATTTATAAATAAATAATTTTTATCTTTGCATTGAAGATCAGTTAAATGAACCAAAATAACGATTAATCCTTTGACTAGAAGCTTGTTTCAAATTGATTTATTTTTATTTAAAATTTTGCATCATTGTCTGTATTCAAGTGAGTTACTTAGATTAATTTCTCAATAGTTCCCCTTTAATTTAATTGTTTTACAAAGAAATAAATCATACAATTCTCGAGGATATGACCCTATTCATTACTATATTTGAGTATATATTTTTGGGTAGAAATTTTTATTTTTGTCGGTTTGATACCATTAATCATTGCCATTGGGGCTTCTATTTGGCCTAATTTATCTTCAACAAGTTTATTCTTGCTATTATAAAATAGCTATAGCTCAGATATCTCTCATATGGTATCAGAGCCAGAGGGTGGAACCAAATTGTATTGTATGTATTCAAACAATTAGAGAAAAAGCTCAAACAAAACCGTTCTGTAAGGAGAATTTCAACTAAAGATCCCCCAAATTCCTCCCTCGTCTATAGAGTTTGTCAGTTTTTTTTTTTTTTAAAAAAAAAAAAAGGTGAAGTAACTCACAAAATCGACGAGAACAATACAAAAAGGATGGACAAAATACAACCACTTAACTCGTGATTTCAACTTCTTATAATACAATTGCTTGAGCTCTAGTGAATACAAAAACCCCCCCACCTCCAACAGCACGACCTAAAAGCATATTCTTGTCCAGATACGATAGGTAATACAGACCTCCCACAGAAGTCCTGCATATTCCATTACATGTGAAAATGAAGGGTTAATCTTCTACCTACTGACAATGATTATACTGTCAGTCTCAGATAAATGACAATTATATAAAATTTGAATTTAAAATATAATTTTTGCACATGTATCATAAATCCAATCGCAATAATGTACATAGTAACAGTGTATGTAAGATTTACTCAAAAATCTACCAAACACAGATCAACAATGATGGCAATTAAATGTGCCTCTACATACCTTCCTGGGTTTCTCACAGGAAATTCAGCTTTGAAAGCTCGGATGAACTGTAAGATCTGTGTAATTCATCATGCAACTTTTGAGCAAAAGCATTGGATAATAGTGTAAAGAGTTACATACTTAAGGTAATCTGCAAATTGAAGCGGTCATGTAAATATGGCCTTGGGCCTAGTCCAAACGTGGCATGCTTTGTTTAACTGTAGCACACGTCAAGCAGGCAGAAAGGAATAGCAGCATAAACAAACAAATGTTTACATGTTTTTCAGGTCACCTTTGTTCTAACCTTTAAACTCAAATAGACCACAGAAAATAAAAACAAAAAAAATAAAGATATCAGTGTCAATAAGGATTTAGCTTCTTTTTCTTTGTTTATCAGTTTGTTTCAAAAATTTTAACCTCATGAAAAGTTTAGCATATAGTTAGTTTTCAGTTTAAATTAAACAGAATTTAGACCGAAATCTTACCAGAAGATAAAATTCAAGACTATACAATGGAAATCTCCAGCTTAAGAGCATAGGATATACCTGGAAGCTAATAAATGACCTCGGTAGTATTGCTGGAGCTATCAGAGCTTGCAATTCTTCACTAATATTTATGTTGTTAAGAGCTATCTGTTAAAGAAAGTTGGCATCCCAAAAAAACTCCAAATAAGTTAATTGCAATACTTTTTGTATTATTGAGATTTCCACATATGCTAAGCTCAAAGGCTGGTTATTAACCAAGAATTCAGTTTCTGATAAAATCCAGTTCATCATCCTGAGAAATGATGTTAACTGAGGTTTGTACCCAAAGACTAGTTTGTTAAAGAGATTTGCGGTCCTCCAATGAAACAAATAAATTTAAAAAAAAATGAAAAAAAGGAGTAAGGTCCATCTTACATTTAAGTTTACGAAGACAAAAAATTTTTACAATGCCTTTATCCATGAAAAAAAGAGTAAATATGCAATTCCAGATTAGTCATTTGAAAAGCAAGCATAAAAATCACAAGTTCTTCAAAGAAGCATGCAGCTAATAATTTTTTAAACTTGCTAATCCTTGATATGCATTTCATATTGACTATTGATTGAGAAGCAAACCTCTTCAAACTGAAGATAAATGTTGCGCGATGAAACAACAGAGAATTTGGCAGAGACAAGCAAAGTTGCACCTTCTTGCTCCTGTCAGAATGCCAAAATCGTATTGTCTCAACAGAAAGCTCACAAAGGATAAGAATCAAAATATAATAGACCAAGAAAACCAGAGTCAAGCACACAAGGGTATCAGTCAAAATACAACTTTTTTTCTACCGTTAATTTATACTTAATGCAAAACAAACAGTTAGTGAGGCAACTCTTAGGCTTCAGAAATGCAATGCAGTCATACAAACAACATAAGCGGCCCCAAAAATACTCTCCTCCCATCACACCAGCAGAATCTCATCACGATATCCTCCATAAATGCCAGCAAAGGTTCGAATATTCCTTCAGAACTGGAAATAATCATCCTAAGAGGTTATGGCTGAGGTTACTTCTATGTTACATCTGCTTAAATATTTGATCTATAGTAACTTATCAGCTAAGAAGGGATCACCATGAAAAGCTGGATTCACATAGGAAAATGCTTGAGCAACTAGAAGATGATTTGATTTGCTTCATTTACCTTTTACTTGGTTCACTATAATTTGTAATAAAAAAACAAACTCTTTCATAAGAAACAGCATTTCAAAGTTGGAAGCAATACCTTAGACTGGGATTTCCATAAGATAATCAAGTTAGCAGTCTTACATGAACCATTATGTTTCCAAAATGATATCTCGCTAAGCACAAGACTTGAAAAAGAACAATATGTAGAGAGTCATATCACTAATAATAACAGAATTGATACTTTACCTCCAACAAACTTGGAATACTCCACTTCACAATATTACGTACTACTCCTCCATTGGATTCATCCCGGCATTCAAATTTTTGAAAAATCTGGCCGACCTGTTGACAACCATGTCAACCACAGATATGACGATGCAGGAAATGAGATTACTTTAGGTCACAAAGGGATAAAGGAAAAGAAAATGGGTTAATGTGTAGTTCCCCAATGAATATAACCTGAAAGAAGGGAAGCCTTGCAGCTGACTCAAAAAGAATGAGGACATCAGGAGCAGATGTGTATTGCAGACGCCATGTCCCATCCAACTCACCCAAGTCAATGGCTTCACCTGCATCAAAAGCTTCCACGCTCACCTGGCTCATTTGGGGAATTCATGAAAAATTAGAACCACATTAGAGAAGGAGCATTTAAAAACATATCCTTCTCTTAAGAAGAGAAAAGGGAAAAAAAAACTGACTAGAGCTTCCTCAATTACAGAGCGCTGGTCGGCAGTTGTCACAAGTCCGCGTTGAGTGTCCCGGATGACTCCAAGCAATTCATACTTCTTGTCTTCCAGTTCAGTTTCAGCATCCTGAAAATGACAATTGACCGCTTTTCTAGTGAGAAAAGTAGAGAAAGATGGGCGTGGAAAACACTGTTTCAGAATCCAACAGAAATATACTAATAATATATTATCCATTAAAGAAGATTGAGGACAGAACCCTTCTAGGAGACAGCCCTACAGTTGCCGAATAATGGACCACTTTTTGATGGTGCACATTGGTAGAAGAGTTTGGAGTTGGTACCAGAGACTTTTTGAATGGTACAGCCCTAATTACTGCTGCAGAACACACGGGAAAAGCAATTACATCCATTTTCTGGGCCAATCTACTTCTGCTCACATCTGTATGAAAACCACTGAATATGTCACCTGGCATTTTGGCATGGGAACAAATTATGTGTTGTTATGCCCAATTTGATAGCACAGATGACCAAACTAGCCAACATATTTCTTTTCTCGATCTAATGGTCATTAGTGCACTTCAAAACAATATATTTAATACCACATACAATTTGACATCTCCTTAACAAGCATATCAAAATTTGTAAGCATACTGCAGAAGAGAAGAAGTTGGGAAAACAAATGAGGGCAAACTGTAGGGGGGACAACTGATTGAATAGCTAAGACGATCTGTATCATGCTCTTGACAAAAAATTTGCTTGTCAATCCAAGACAAACCTAAAGTGAAACATGCGATAGCAGTTCAAAGTATGCACTGCTGATTCAACAACGACCTTCACCTAGAATGACAATTCTAGCTGTAAAAGACAAATATCTGCGCAGCCACTACCAGAGCAAAACACTACAATGTCAGAAAAGTCTAAAAAGTCTTCAAAGTGTACGCATCTAAAAAGTCAGTATTTAGAAGAAAATCCCAGAATTATATCATCGAGCAAAGAAACAACCACTATAATGAAAATACCAAACTCAGCAGCAAAGTAAAAATGCAAGATAAAATGCAAAAATCAGAAAATAGGAGTAAATAACAAGAAAAGAATTATATGTCTGAAAGAAAATGACAAAACCAACATGAAAGCAAACTGATAAGAGGAAATGCAAGACAAATTGCCAGACTGCAAAAAGCGTAATATAACCCGTCAAAAGTTTTTGACAGATGTGGATACAGACATACGAAAATCAAAGAAAATCAGGTACCAGATCCCTTGAATCTATCCACCTCGAATATAAGCTATTCAAGGCAAAACCATCCTAGGGCTCTATCAGGGGTGAGAACTAACTATCTCAAAAGCCGATGCACATAAATTTGATCATGACAATGGACGAATTATAGTTGTTCCCGGTGAGTTACTACTTACTAATTAAAAGCAGCTCAACAAGATTAGTTGCTCACCCTTACAAAAATAACTACAAGCGCATTTGGATTGAAAATTATTTGGAAACATAATCAACTACTCTTTCTAATATCGCCAATTACATTTTCTAGATTCATCAGTAATACTTTTTTTTTGAGGCATCATTGCTAACCAATTCATTGCTGAGGCATTCAAAACATTTTTCTTTTATTCCTTTTTCTTTTAAACCATTGGACGAATTCTGGTGGAAAAGAGGGTAACTATTGATGCATAGTGCTACAAATTAAAGCTGTTAAAGCAAAATTCTGAGAACGAAATTCTAACAAAAGTGATCAAATTTATCACAATTTATGATTATTTTCAACACGAATAATGTCATATCATCACTACAGCTGGGATTGAAAAGAAAAGGAAAAACAGCAGATAAAAATTCAGAAAAAAAGAAATAGAGACTCAAACAAGAAAAGGAAGTGAAGAAATGCAGGCTTACTACTAAAAAAGAAGCAAAATCGAAGGAAGAAGCCAAATAAGATTGTTAGGAGGAGGAGGAGGAAAAGAGGAGACAAATTGCCAGACTTACCAGAAACCGAAACAGAGACCGAGAAAGTGACTTAAAGAGTTAGTTGGAGATAGAATTCCCGCTCCAGAGTTGTCCTGGTCTCCTCCATTTCCACTGTGTGCCTTTCTTTTCTTTTTTTTTTTTTTCTCTCTCGATGGACGAAATTGCCACAGTGCTCCGACGCATTTTTTGATTGAAGGTACCTTTTAAAAATTCAAAACGTCTCTCACGTCTCGTCAAAGCAATAGCGTATTTAGAATACATATTATTTATATCTTATTTATATACATTAATTTAATTGTATCATTAATATATTTTTTAATTATTTTTTTATCTCACATTCATAAAATTATCTTAAATAATTTACTATCCAAACACACTCATTTTCATCCTTTATTTACAAAATAGTAATTTTATATTTCTTACAAAATCAAGATAAAATTTAGTTTCAACTTAATCTTTTAATCACTTTTTATACTGAATTCATCACGTGATCACACATGCTCATTTTTTAGCTGTCAAAATATTTGTAATTAAAGAAATAATACAATCCATATTTATTTTTGTCTTTTGTAGGACTGACCCAAATCATATTTATTTTGTATTGCATCAAGCTCAAACTTCCTTCTTGCATGCGTGCCCCCCTCCCCCACCCTCAAAGCACATAGTATTATAATAAGACGAAGCAACTTTTTGGTAGCGTATTCAATCAAATGAGTTTTTTTTTCCCAACTACGGATCCCATACTATCCCCCATAAACTGAAAATCCATAACCCCAACTTTTATAGGAATGCTGTTTAGTTGGCCTATGCCTGTTTGAACAGCCTTGGTTAATCCTGTCTTTTTTTGATAAGAAACAATACCATCTTTATAAGGTTCCTCCTCCGAATGAAATTCAATGGGATCCAGAGTGGGATCTCACCTTTTTAAACACAAAAAAAAAATGATTGCATGTGGGTTACATGATGATTTCAAATTAAAAAGTAATCAGAAACTTAAATTGGTAACAAATTTTATCGATTTGGATCTATAATTGTAAGGGAAGTAAAATTAACATTTTAAAAATAAATGACGAAAAATTTATTTGACGAAATTTGAGGGACATCTTAATACTTGAAATTTCATTTCTTTTGGGTTAATATTGTCTTTTCAAGTTGTTCTTCTAGCTAACTATTCATTTCTTTCGCTTAACTTTTCTGGATAATTTCACAAACCCTCCTGAGGTTTTTGACACTTGCACTGACACCTCTCAAGGTTTTAAAAATTTCACAGCTCCCTTGCTTTTGAGATTTTGGTAATAACTGTGAGGACTCGTAAATTTTCTTATATTAAATTCTTATTTTGAGCTCATTTAATTATTTATTTGGCCAATTGCCTCGAATATTATTTTCTAACCTTTTTAGACCTAATTATATGGATCTATAGCTTAGTTATATTTTTAAAGTGACTCGTTTCAAAATTTAATTTCTGAAGGCTCGTTAAGTGAAAATAGTGAATACGCGAATGGAGTAAATAATTGATTCGAGAATACAATAAGTTTGAAAAATTGAAAACTTGTACATTAGTCTCAAAATAGGTATTTTTATGTTTAAGTGCTCAATTATTAGTTAGTAATATTATCGTTCTAAGAATTTCTTAGAAATTTCACTCTATCACGTATAAATCGGAAGTACGCATTTTTGCGTGCGCATTTAATTGAGGGCCTTTAGACCATTATTTTGGGACTACTAAGAGTGAATAATATTAATATGAATGTAAGTGCATTAGAGGTTTAGTGCACTAGTGCAACAAACTTAAGAGGGATCGAACACAAAACGCGCGCATACGCGCACTATTGCGGTTGACTTTGGTGCACCAAACACTTAACCTTTAAGTTACCTTTAAGGAGCTAGTCCATCACATTTTTTTTTTGCCTCTCTTCCCTCTCTCATCAGCCGAGCAACACAAAGAGAAAAGAGAGCTCCAAGCTTCCAAGTTTTTCCTCTTCATTTCTTGCACAAAAACATCACCAAATCACACCAAAATTGAACTACACATAACTTAACCCTTGGAGTTTGTATCTAGCTAAGAAGGAGGGGCTGTTTTCACGGTTTTCTTGGCCAAGGAGAGGACCGAAAATTCTGTCCTTGTGCATCTAAGAAGGTGAGCCCGATCAACTCTCCAAATCTTGCTTCATGGTAGTAGTAATGCACGTTTAAGCCCTTGCATGTTTATGGGTAGCTTGTTTGTAATGGAAAATTGGTTGTGTGGGCTCTATGAACTCCCACCTTGGATATATGGACTGATTTGTGGTGTTTTGATGGTAATAATGTTTATTTAGTGCTTAAACAAGTGGATTAATGTTGGATTATTGATAGAAACTCAAGGATGGTGCATTGACCAAAAGTGACCGTTTTGCCCCTATCTTGTTTGAGCATTTTGGTACAAAATTTTGAGAATCTAATGGCTTGTTTATGTTGTTTACATGTTATATTGATTGTGTAAAAATTTTCATGGAAAAATAACATGAATTGGTTGGTTAAATGAAGTGATTTCCAAAGTTTAGAAAACTGGAAAATGATTCCCGTCACTGCCCAGGCAGTCACCTTGTTTCGGCTATAACTCATCGCTCCGATGTCGGAATTGAGTGTTGTTTGTGGCACTGGAAACTAGACATTTCCAGCTTTCATTTGGTAAAAAATACACGTTCTGGTTCCACTCGAGTGAGTCAAACCATTCATTTGAAAATTGCTGTCTAGTTTCGTTTGTCACTGGGAGGCAGATTATGAACTGCTATTTGATGCTCACGTATGAGCTAGTTATGGACAGATTTTGAAAATATTTTCTTCCGAGAAAATGTAGCCTTATCAATCTATTTTCCAACGCCACCAACCATACTCAATTCCGAGTTAAATTGAGTAATTTATGATCAAAATTCGAAACTGGTTTTGTGAAGAAAAACCATGCATTTGGACAGATTTGAAACTAACGATGCTTTGGGACTTGTTATCCGAAACTTCTTGGTGTAAATCACCTATCAAATGTACCTTGGGCATATTTTAGACATTATCTACTGGAATGGACCATATTTGAGATGTTTCTTGGCCGAATGTTTGAAAACGACAAAACGAAAGTTCAAAGGCAGCTTAGCCTTAGAACTTCTTGTGATTTCAACGGTCTCGTTAACTGAATTTCTGTACATATTTTTCTATGAAATTTGGAAAAGGAGTGGCCCTTATATGGTAGTATATTCATGCTAAATTTGGTGTCATTCCGAGTCTGTTTCGTTGCTCAACTAAACTTCCAAAGTTCATGATTTGAGTTGGAAAACCCTTGATTAACAAGGAAATTTTAGTAACTTTAAACTACCATATCTTGGTGCTCAAAACTCCAAATCTTGTTCCGTTTATTTTGTTTTAAACTTGAATCGCAACTCTAATAGAGTTCCAAATTTTAGAGGTTAGTTCAAATCAAGTGAATTTTACCGAATTTTCAAAGTTGGCCAAAAACCAACCTAAACCTGTCTTCAATGCCCCAGAACAGCAACTTTGAGCCAAATTTTGGATACCTTTCATTTGGAATCATGGAAAAGTGTATTCTAGAAACTTTTAGTAATTTCTAAGAGGTTTCCAACGGTACCAAGTTTTCCAATTTTGGACTTGTAGAGAGTGAGATACGATTTTTCAAAGTAAGTGTTACAAATCTAAAAATTTCAAAACTGAAAGGAAATGGAGTTGTTCAAACTCTCTTTTCCCTTTTAATGTCACTTGATCATTTTACACTCGATTTTAAGGATGTAAATCAGATTTTGCTTATGTGTTAAAACCCCACTTTTGAGCTTCGCTTTACGAATAATTGAGACTCATTTTCGTGAAAATTTCTTAGATTGTACAAGAGTGCAATCTTCCTTATTAATTGGGGTTTATAAGTGATAGTTTATTATTAAATGCTCAGGCGCTCAAGAGGACCTTCCAGAAGATCTCGCGGGAGACGCCTAAACCATCATTTGAACTTGCTACTTGAATCACTGTGAGTGTCAAGTGCATGTATTTATTGTTATGCGAATTTGAAATTTTGAGACGAGTGTGTATTTTACCGCACTCGTTCTCTTTCGAACGAAATTATATTCGTATTTTGCTATGTGAATTCATATTCGACTTGTACATAGTAATGTGGATGTGATTCGTATATATGATTCGTATTTGTGATTCCTAGTCAGAATCGTCGATTTGAGCGTTGCTCATCGACTTATATTCGTATTCGTATTCGTATTCGGGGGACACCCAAACTCGTTAGCTAACTTTGCGAATCGAGCCAGCATGAGCTTGGTCGATAAGCTTAGCAAACCATGAGATATTCGTAGAGCCTGATCTATTGGAGAGATCTTGCTCAGCATTACTCGCGCAGTATTGCCATGATATACTTGAGTATTATCAAAATTTTGATGAATGGGCCTGGTAAGGGGGTGTAACGGTGACGGGATTCGAAGAAAAGTGGTGTATCTACGGATTTGATACTTATGTGGTTGACGGAGTGTCAACATGAGATGTGATCAAGACTTGGACACGACTACGTGGAATTTAGCTCCTGAGAGCTACAGTATCCTTGAATTGTTTTTGTTTATTTTCCTATTCGAAATGTGAATTATTCGAATTTGATAGCTTTACATACAATGTAATCGTTGTTGCTACTTGGATTATGTGTTTGCATGTGTGTTTCTTGGCCTCACTGAGTATTGGCTCATCCCATTAGTTTGTTTTCCTTAACAGGAACCCGATTGGAAGGAGTTAAGTAAATGCCGACCTGAGGCACTTTTGTATTAGTGTTTTAATTGTAATCGACTAGACACTTTTGGATGTTGTATATTTTGGGGAAAGTGATTGTAAATTTGAAATTGTGATGTAAGACTGGATATTTATGTATGGAAATGACTTCGTACCTTTATTCCGACTTTTATTGTTAGTATTAGACTAAGTTTGAATTGGATTTGTTTCGAATCCTGGCGAGAGTTGAGCAGGCGTTCCGCTGATACCCTTGGGTTCGCCCTTGGGAGAAGTGGGGCGTCACAGTTGGTATCAGAGTTTAGGCTTCAGATCTTTGTAGTGTATCCTAGGCTTAAAGGTTTAGGATGCCGGACTGTGGGACTGTTTTTAAAGTTAAGTGATCGCTTGTAAGGATGAAAATCAGAGCCGCTTCGCGTAGTCTGTGCGCGGGGTGAGATTGGGCCAAGTGGTATTATGATCCTTATTATGTGAATGAGTAAAGGGTTAAGTACTCTTCTAGAGTATAAGCTGTGAATCATGAATGTGACAAGTATAAATCTTTTATCGTAATACTTGGGGAGGACTAGATATGTATGTTGGGTAGGAATCTCAAATATGGTGATTTACTCTTGGGACTGGCCAGCTCGAGATGTGAATTATCTTATTTCGGATTCTTGTACTCGAATGCTTAAGAGTTGAGGACAATGCTAAGGACTTGAGATCTCCATTTGCAGGGAAAAGAACGAATTGATATTTCACGTGAATAGTTACAGGAAACCAATAGTCATTTGGCAAAGATGGCACAATAATTAAGAGAGAGAAGTAGAGAAAGATTGATGGATGGTCCTATGTAACTTAATAGGATCCTAATGCTTGATATGAGTTGGAAATGAACGAGAAGATCGGACCTATTAGTGTTACACAGGATTGACTTAGTTGGGGGTGATGTAAGTGCTGAGGCCATTGTATTTTGCATGACTGTGTGGCCTACTTTTGAGGCACTTGCTTTCACTTTAGTCTTCTGTGACTAAAAGTATTTTGTGGCACCTGTGTGCTATATTTTTTGATCTTCCCCCTGACTTGCTAATTGTATGAACCTGAAGTGTTAATGAATGTAAATTATTGTTATTTTCGATGTTTTCGTGATTGGTTCTTGTTTCAAGAATTTTCCCTCGTAATTGATTTATTCCTTGCACTAGGCACACCTAGGATAATGGACGGACAAAGGGGTGGCCGAGGCCGTGGGCGAAGGACTAGACAGGCCCAACCTCATGGTGATGACCAGGGATCAGCAGCTGGACCGACCCAGGGACAAGAAAATATTGAGGGTAATCAAGTGGCTACTGCCATCAATAGGATGACTGATATCCTAGAACGTTTAGCTGATAGACAAGGTCCTGGACCGCTTAACCAGTCCGGGGGCCAAGATAGAGGAGAAGATAGGGCTTTGGAGAGGTTCTTGAAGTTTACCCCACCTAAGTTCACTGGAGAGCCCGACCCCGAGGCAGCTGAGAACTGGTTAGAGAGAATGACTAATATATTCGCTGCCTTAGACTATATTGAAGATAGGCGAGTAAATTTTGCTGCTTTTCAATTTGAGGGAGTAGCACGTGCCTGGTGGGACTTGATAAGGGGGAAATGGGAAAGAGCGCAGACCCCTTGGACTTGGGAAAACTTCACGAAAGAGTTTAATGAAAAATTTCTTCCACCTTTGATTCAAGAGAAAAGGGAAGATGAATTTATAAAGTTGAGGCAAGGAACTTCTAGTGTAGCCGAATATGAAGGCAAATTTACCAAACTTTCTAAATATGCTCCAGAATTGGTGACTAATGAACGAAGTAGGATAAGGCGCTTTGTACAAGGACTTAATGTGGAGATTCAGGAGGGATTAGCAGTAGCCCAAATTTCAACGTTCACTGAAGTCTTAGAAAAAGCGCAGAGAGTCGAGAGTGCAAGGCAGCAAGTTAGAGACTTTCACACTAAGAAAAGGGGCACTTTTAGTAACCCTTCTGGACAGGCAGATAAGAGTGCCCCACCTTTTAAAAAGGGAAAAGAAACGGGTGGAGTGGAGATATCTAGCACACCAAAAGGGACTCAACCAAGAGGAGGCCACAATGGACGATGTCAATCAAGAGGGACACCTCTAAGTGGTCAATCTGTGGCTCCCCAAGTTGTTTGTGGTTATTGTGGCAAGTTCAACCATACGGAGAGTGATTGTTTTAGAAAACAAGGGAGATGCTTGTATTGTGGTAGCACCGAGCACCAAATATCAAAATGTCCAACCGTACCAAAAGAAGGAAATAGTACCCAAAGGCCTGAAAAGTCAGCTGCTAAGCAGTCTAGTGCTGGAGGAAGTCGATCTAAAGTACCAGCTAGGGTTTATGCATTAGGCTATCGACAGGTTTCCAACTCTGCTACGGCCGTTGAAGGTATGATTCTTGCTTTTCATTGTCTATCTGAGGTTCTAAGTAACCCTAGTATAATTCACACTTTTACAAAATCTTATGTTCATAAGATAGAATCAAAGTTTGACTACAATTTAGGCGGATAGAAATTGTGAGATAAGGGTTAGCGATTGTAAGTTACTGATTGATCTGATAGGCGCGACTATGAAGAGGTATGATGTTATTCTAAGTGTGAATTTCGAGGACGAAATTCTCTTAAAGGGGAGAGGATGTGAGGACTCGTAAATTTTCTTTTATTAAATTCTTATTTCGAGCTCATTTAATTATTTATTTGGCCAATTGCCCCGAATATTATTTTCTAACCTTTTTAGACCTAAGTATATGGATCTATAGCTTAGTTATATTTTTAAAGTGACTCGTTTCAAAATTTAATTTCTGAAGGCTCGTTAAGTGAAAATAGTGAATACGCGAATGGAGTAAATAATTGATTCGAGAATACAATAAGTTTGGAAAATTAGAAACTTGTACATTAGTCTCAAAATAGGTATTTTTATGTTTAAGTTCTCAATTATTAGTTAGTAATATTATCGTTATAAGAATTTCTTAGAAATTTCACTCTATCACGTATAAATCGGAAGTACGTGTTTTCGCGTGCGCATTTAATAGAGAGCCTTTAGACCATTATTTTGGGACTACTAAGAGTGAATAATATTAATATGAATGTAAGTGCATTAGAGGTTTAGTGCACTAGTGTAACAAACTTAAGAGGGATCGAACACAAAACGCGCGCATACGCACACTATTGCGGTTGACTTTGGTGCACCAAACACTTAACCTTTAAGTTACCTTTAAGGAGCTAGTCCATCAGATTTTTTTTTGCCCTCTCTTCCCTCTCTCATCAGCCAAGCAACACAAAGAGAAAAGAGAGCTCCAAACTTCCAAATTTTTCCTCTTCATTTCTTGCACAAAAACATCACCAAATCACACCAAAATTGAACTACACATAGCTTAACCCTTGGAGTTTGTATCTAGCTAAGAAAGAGGGGCTGTTTTCACGGTTTTCTTGGCCAAGGAGAGGACCGAAAATTCTGTTCTTGTGCATCTAAGAAGGTGAGCCCGATCAACTCTTCAAATCTTGCTTCATGGTAGTAGTAATGCACGTTTAAGCCCTTGCATGTTTATGGGTAGTTTGTTTGTGATGAAAAATTAGTTGTGTGGGCTCTATGAACTCCCACCTTGGATATATGGACTGATTTGTGGTGTTTTGATGGTAATAATGTTTATTTAGTGCTTAAACAAGTGGATTAATGTTGGGTTATTTATAGAAACTCAAGGATGGTGCATTGACCAAAAGTGACCGTTTTGCCCTGTCTTGTTCGAGTATTTTGGTGCAAAATTTTGAGAATCTAATGGCTTGTTTATATTGTTTACATGTTATATTGATTGTGTAAAAATTTTCAAGGAAAAATAACATGAATTGGTTGGTTAAATGAAGTGGTTTCCAAAGTTTAGAAAATTGGAAAATGATTCCCGTCACTGCCCAGGCAGTCACCTTGTTTCGGCTATAACTCATCGCTCCGATATCGAAATCGAGTGTCGTTTGTGGCATTGGAAACTAGACATTCCCAGCTTTCATTTGGTATAAAATTCACATTCTGGTTCCACTCGAGTGAGCCAAACCATTCGTTTGAAAATTGCTGTCATGTTTCGTTTGTCACTGGGAGGCAGATTATGAACTGCGATTTGATTCTCACGTATGAGCTGGTTGTGGACAGATTTTGAAAATGGTTTCTTCTAAGAAAATGTAGCCTTATGAATCTATTTTGCAATGCCACCAACCATGCTCAATTCCGAGTTGAATTGAGTGATTTATGATCAAAATTCGAAACTGGTTTTGTGAAGGAAAACCATACATTTGGACAGATTTGAAACTAACGATGCTTTGGGACTTGTTATCCAAAACTTCTTGGTGTAAATCACCTATCAAATGTACCTTGGACATATTTTAGATATTGCCTACTGGAATGAACCGTGTTTGAGGTGTTTTATTGGCCAAACATTTTGAAAACGGAAAAACGGAAGTCCAAGGCAGATTTGCCGAGGAACTTCTTGGGATTTTAGTAGTTTCATTAACCAACTTTCCGTACATATTTTTCTATGAAAATTGGTAGAGGAATAGTCCCTATATAGTAGTATTATACTGCTAAATTTGGTGCCATTCCGACTCCGTTTCGCTGCTCAACTAAACTTTCAAAGTTCATGTTTTGAGTTTGGAAAACCCTTGTTTAACAAGGAAATTTTAGTATCTTTAAGTTACCATATCTTGGTGCTCAAAACTCCGAATCTTGTTCTGTTTATTTTGTTTTAAACTTGGATCGCAACTCTAATAGTGTTCCAAATTTCAGAGGTTAGTTTGGATCAAGTGAATGTTGCCGAATTTTCAAAGTTGGTCAAAAACCAACCTAAACCTGTCTTCAATGCCCCAGAACAGCAACTTTAAGTCAAATTTTGGATACCTTCCATTTGGAATCATGGAAAAGTGTATTCTAGGAACTTTTAGTATTTTCCAAGAGGTTTCCAACGGTTCCAAGTTTTCTAATTTTGGACTTGTAGAGAGTGAGATACGATTTTTCAAATTAAGTGTTACAAATCTGAAAATTTCGAAACTGAAAGGAAATGGAGTTGTTCAAACTCTCTTTTCCCTTTTAATGTCATTTGATCGTTTTACACTCGATTTTAAGGATGTAAATCAGATTTTACTTATGTGTTAAAATCTCACTTTTGAGCCTCAATTTACGAATAATTAAACCTCATTTTCTTGAAAATTTCTTAGACTAGGTTTGAATTAGATTTGTCTCGAATCCTGGCGAGAGTTGGGCAGGCGTTGTAGACACCAAAATTTTAATTTATTTCATTTTTATTTTTTATTTGATAATTATCATCTATTTTTATTTTATTTTTTATTTTTGGCATTTTAGATATTAATTTTTTAATTTAGCTTTATTTGTTATTATTTTATTTATCATTATCCATGTTTGCTCATTAGTCTCTTAATTTTATTTTAAGGCATTTTTACCATTATTATTATTAAGAAAAAAAAAGGGAGAGCAAGCTCACGCCTGTGAGTTGCACTTAATCCAACCCTTTGCTTTATATCGGTAGCAAAATCATGCACGGGAGTACAGAGGAAAGGCATCACAGCTCCATTTCTCTCTTCCACCATTGGATCTTTTAATCCATTCCACCTGGCTTTATCCGAAATTAAGAAGGTTTGAGAGGGATGCCAATCGGATGGCTAGAGGGAGGAGGTGAGCTGAAGTTTTTTACCAACCCTTGATGTGAGGATATAAGGTTTTCATGGGGTATAAAAGAAAGAGTGGACAGAAGATTAGGGGGGGAGAGGCAAGTTGACGGCTGAAGGAAGGTTGTGGAGAGAACCTGAAGAGCAAGAGAGATAGGAGATTGAGAGAGGTTGTCTGCTGGGGAAAGAAACCAAGAAAGAAAACAAAGAGGAAGAGAGGTAGCTACGAGCCAGATCAGAGGAAAAAGGAAGGGAAACGGTGAAGGAAAAGAGAGAACTTTGAGAGGGTTTTGGGGCAGAGGAAAACGAAAGACCAGAAAAGAAAGGAAGAAAGCTACAGGAATCACAAGGAAAAGGGGGGTGACGGGCCGAGCAAAGATTTCCTTTTTCAATCATATCAAGCCTTGATCTGCTTTGTTCAAAAGGCTAAAGGTAATGTTCTTCTACGTTGGCTGTTCGTAGATCGCTGAGTTTATGTCTAAAGTGCAAAAACTTTTGCTTTCATGCCTGTTTTTCTTCCTTCCTGTGAGTCTTGTTTTGTGAATCTGGTTGGAGTGGAGAAACCCATGGATTTGGCCTAGGTTTGGGGACAAAAGTTTGTGATTTGCTTGCTATTTAATTGATATGCCAAATACGTATTTACTGCAAGCTTTTGGTTTTCTGTCTTGGTTGCATTTTTCCTATCCAGTAGTAATATTGGATCTATTGAGAATAGGAAGTTACATTTGTGTGTTGTTGACAACATCAGAATGAAATTTTTGTGGTTTTTGGCCAATAAGTGTGATGAGTTTTTGGTTCTGGTTGGGGATGGGTGAACCTGTTTCATTATTTTGCTGCGTTTTATGATTTCCTTCTTCCTTTATCCTTTGTGTTGTTGATTCTTGGGCATGAGCTTTTAGAAGACGAAAGGCATAAGTTGCCTGAGTTTCGTTAGCTTTGAGACTGTTTGTATGATCCGTGAATTCGATAAAGCAAACCCATAAACTTGTGCATGAACTTGGATCTTGTAAAGCTTTTCCCATCCCAGGTTTTCCTTCCCCTTGTATGATTTTTTGGAGGATAAGTTTGTAGTACTGAATGAGAACTTGGAGCTTAGATTTTGTTGCTGGCTGTTTGTACGTGAGATTGCGGAGGTCCCTGAAGCATCAGAAATTACAAATGCTATTTAATCTTTGCATGCTATTTTATTCTGATTTCCTTTTGTGTCTAAACTAAGAGGAATGTTTGATAATCCTGTCACCTGGGTTCAGTTTGCATTGCGCATAAAATCTACTGCAACAAGCTCAAAGCTCTCGGTCCTGTTGCAGCAGCGTGCGCAGATCCCTTTTCTTTTCCTTAGATTGCCGAAGTTTTGGCTTTGTTTGAAACGCTTGATTGGTTTGCGGTTTGACTGAGACGTCATGTGCGTGATTGGGAACTTAGTGTCAAAGGCCATCAGTGTTCATTATCTGGTTCTTGGTTTGTTTTTCTTGGAAAGTCTGAGTAAAATTTTTCAGCAAGTGAGTATAGCATTCTGTTCCGTTGTTATCTTTCTTCTCCCCTTCGTCCCAAGTTCTTGTATTTGAGTTGAGTTATCAAATTCGTTGGAAATTTCTTGGGTTGCTTTGCATGGATGTGTCCCAGCTAAGTGAAACAAAAATGCAGCAGTTTGCTTGTTTTGTTCTTGCAAAAACTCTTGCTGCATTTTTCTTTCTTTTTTTTGTTGTCGGTCAAACCAGATTTTCTACCTTAATCCTGCAACAAAATTTCGTGTTTGATTTAGTCAATAATCCTGGTAGTTGGTGAACTTGTTTGCATGATGAAATGGAAAGAAACTTATGGATGGAATGGTGTAGAAAAGAAAGTTCTTTAAGAACTTGCATAATTTCTTTCTACGTTTTCGTTTGTTGGACGTGGAAGTTTGTTGAATCGCTGTTAGCTCCATGTTTATATGCTTAGATGGAATGGTTTTGATCAAAGCTTGAAAATAAGAAATGCAGCAAGCTTCTTTTTTTTCGGTAGTAGAAGCTTTCTTCGTAGCCTTTTTGCATGAAGTTTGCATGCAAAATAGTTTTCAAAAATTACACTTTACTCCCCTTAACTTCTAGCAATGCTACAAAGGCCCAATTGTTTGCAAATTAGGTCATAAAATAATTGCAATTTGAACCATTACTTGACTTTTTCATTTCTTATGGACCCTTGAAGTCCCCAAAATATTTTAATTGACTTGAATGATTGTTAATGTTTGCTATTGGGTTCTTAGAAGTTTCTATTTTTGAAATTTGATTGATAATTTACCTTTCTCTGTAACTATGCACTATTTGATTACATTTAAGTTGCAAATTGGGAGGGATTCGGTGATTTGTTGGTTTAATTTATTTTTTGCTTCTATTTTACTATTTGTGATGCCTTGACATTTTTTTTTATTTTGGAGGGCAAATAAGTAATTTCACTCCATTAGGGCCCCAACTCAAGGGAGGTACACCATATCCCTTATTTCTTACTTTATTTGACCCTACGTGCCCTATGTGACTTTACGTGTTTAATTGCATGCCTCTTAAATGTTTATTTATTTCTTTCATTTATTTATTTATTTTCTTTATTGGCTTTAGTTTTGTATATTTATTTTAGTTCAATTTTGATCATTTGAAAGGCACTTGAATGCCAAATTTGTAATAGTTAGGTACTTATTGTTTATTTTATTTTCCCTTTTAGATTATAGTAGGGCCTCCCTAATGTAATAGATAGGGCTTCCTTTGTTTGATTTGCCCTGTGTGATTTGCATGCTTACTTGCTATGTGTTATCGCTTTCCTAGGGTTTAGCATCTAGATATGCAAGTTTATGTGTTATGTGAATTACGTGCTCACATGCCTACTTGCTTTAACTATGCCCATTTACTTGTGTATATATGGTGAATGCAAATGCACGATATAACCGTGGCTAGTCCAATGCTAGTCATGGTTATTTATTCCCGATCGCTCATAAGTCCAATGCTTGTGAGAGAGCGTTAGTAAAGGGTTAGTCCAATACTAGACCCAATATGGCCATCCCTCGCTAGTACATACTCGCATGCATTCACTACATTTTCATGCATTTTTCTTAGTATTTTTTACGTTTTGCATGATCCTTTACCCTTTTCCCACATTCAAAGTATGATCTTTAGGATGTTGCATTTCACTCTAGTCATTTGGGTCATTTGCCTGATTAGGTTAGGGAGTTACATTTTACCAAAACCTTTTTAGATTACTATTTTTTGCCAAAATGTCGCATTTCAAAGTCCCATGGCCTTTCCCTTTCATTTTCACACACATCACCATTTTCAAACCATACTTCACTCACTTATAATACTTTTATTATTTAAAAAAGGGGCGCGACAGCTTGGCGACTCCACTGGGGACTTCCTAAGTGGATCCGAACACTTGATTTAGTTATTCTTTTCCTTTTTTTTACCCTTTTCATGTATCGCATTTGGATGTTTAGGGTTGCATTTTCTCTTTTTTAGAATTTTTTGCATTGCGCGCGTATCAACTCACCCCTCACACACCGCGTATGTAATGAATGGATGGTTTATTTATTTATTTGCTTTTTACTTGTATCGCGTTTGCATTGTTTGGGTAAGGGGTGGTCACCTTAGAACCGTCGACCGCATTTGATGGTATAATCCCTCCCCTCAAAAGAAAAGCACCTCATACGTGCATGCATAGTTTTATTTACCCTATTTTTTTCTTTATCGTGGGCGCTATCCCACATCTCCCTGTAGGATTAGGATCGATTTCCTTAGGTAGGCGGATGGTGTGCACTGCGCCCATAGCAATGCCTAAGGGATCACTCGAGCCACCGACCGAAGGCCGTGGGAGTGATGACCCTTCGCCTTTAGGTCTGAAGGCTTGGGAGCCGACACCTTATCGAGTCTAGATGCATTAGTGAGCCAAATCTCATGCATCCATATTAGGAATGCCTTAGGTTAGAGTCGACCTTATCCTGAACTAGAAACACTAGGCACAGGGAGAGGGATTCCACCATTCTTTCCTTATTTTTCTTTATTGCCTTTTATATCAATTGCATCAATGTGTTATGTGATTATTTGTTGAACTAACATTTTCTTGTTTTCTTGCCTTTTGCATTCACAAACTCTGGGAAATAAGAGATCTGGCATGATCCACTTTTAAAACTTACCCTCTTAGATAGGTTATTGCATGTTTAAGATTCCAATGAATTGCACTTATAGATTGAAAATTGAACATCATTCTAGGCCCACCCTGGCATACAAAGGGTTCCTTAGGTCATATTTTGCATATTTAAATTGTTTTGATAAACTGGCATCATGCATAAACCCTAGAGAGGGAATGCCACATAGGGAATCCCGTTTTAGGAATAAAGCCACCTCGTGTCTCGGATATTTAATCTAAGGAGACTTGCACGTTTATATTTCTTGTACTGTCCGAAGGGGTAGTGCAAGAGGTAAGGTAAGGATCTGATCTTTTTGAAGATAATAGAGCAATTTTTACACGTTAGAATATGAACATCTAATAATCACTTTTTGGCCATTTATAAAAAACTGGTAAAAATCCCTTGCGTAAAGGACATTAATTTGAAGAAATCTACAAACGATTCCACTTTGTTGAGACGATAAATATAACTGAGGACAAATCTTGATTTTAGAAGGCTCATAAACTAATGTATCGCGATGAATTTTTTGAAACTACTAATAGGTGGATAATTCAATCGATTTTGAATTCTATTCAAACCATTTGACCAATTTATTCATTTTCATCCAATTCATTTTGTCAATCCATTCATTCATCTTTAGGACAATCAAGTCAATTTCGAAATAAATCATCAATTTCATTCAATTCATTTGATCAATTTACCCCTTTTTAGGGTGGTCCAACCAATTTTGAATAAATCATCAATTTCATTCGGCCAATTTACCCTTTTTAGGGTGATCTGATCAATTTTGAATAAATCATCAATTCCATTCAATTCATTGGACCAGTTTATCTATTTTTAGGGTGATCTAGTCAATTTTGAATAAATTAGCAATTTCATCCTATTCATTTGACCCGCTTATTCCCTTTTAAGTTTAAGGTTCATTGAATAAATTAGTCGAGACATTGCAATCCTTTCAATAGTAGGTTCTTTTACACATCATTTTATGTGCTGATCAAAACAAGCAATCCATTCGGACTTTGTCCTCATTTTTAGGACAAGTGTCTTTCCTCACTTCAATTGGTCAAATTTTAAATCATTGGATCGGATTCATCAGGTATTGTATAGTGCCTGCTCTGGAGGATTGCATTTTCATGCTAGGCCTACCCTTGGCACAAAAAGGGGGTCCCCCATAGGACATGCATCCGAATTTTGTGGATATTTACTAACTCTTGTCTTTTTCTTTTTCTTTATTTTTATCTATTTTGTTGGAAAAGCTAAGCGAGGGCTAAATCTAAAGGCAATTCCTTTCAAAAAAATCTGTAGGTAATATTTAAACATAACTTCTCGTCGAAACCCCATCATAACGCGATCCCGTAGTCGAACCCAGAGGAATCGTGTAAACATGAGTTCACAACCAGAACCGTCGGATAGGTCCGCTACTGCAGCTCAACCTGAGACTACAAATTTGGGGGTCCAGCTAACCGAGATGCTTGCTAAGTTCAGTGAGATGACAACCGAGATAGCGGCCCAAAGGATATTGATTGATCAACTTATCAGTAGTAGTGTTCAACCCGAACCCGCACCTGTCAGTCAACCGGAGCCAGAACCATTTGTCATACTTACGACCCAAACCACTTTTACTCCATTCTTCATTATTCCACCCGAAAAAACCTTCACTTATACCACTGCAAATTTGACATACACTTACCCTCCTAATCTTTCATTCTTTCCTACTCACATGCAAGGTCCACAACCCCAGATCACTTCAAATATACCCCCCGAGCTGCATACCTTTTATCACACTGCTGCAGAGTCCTTCTTGCCAGACCATACTGTCCAAGCTAAACAAGAGATAGGAGAATCTTCTGCTCCTGTTGATATGAAGTTGCTTAAGCGTCTGGATCGTTTTGACGAATTTATGAGGAAAAATCAGGGGTTAAACAAACAAGAAGTACTGGACTACGATGAGCTTTGTCTCTTCCCAAATGTGCAACTGCTTGCGGGGTTCAAAACCCCGAAATTTAATAAATATGATGGAACAGGTAATCCCAAGACACACCTCCGACTGTTTGCTAACAAGTTGGGGAGACCCGTGGATGATGAGAATTTGCCTCTAAGGTTGTTCCAGGAGAGTCTGGAGGGGGATGCACTCGACTGATATTCCAATCTGAAACCCGAGAAAGTAAAGACCTGACTTGACTTGTCTAATGCTTTTGTGAGGCAATATGAGTATAATTATGAGTTGGCTCCGACACGAACAACGCTGGAAGGAACGAAGAGGAGACCATCTGAGAATCACAAAACTTATGCTAAGAGATGGAGAAAAATCGCTGCAAAAGTCGAGCCACCAATGACCGAAGATGAAATTATCCGTACCTTCATTAAGGCACATGATCCTCCGTACTTCGAAGAAATCTTCCGCATGACTAGATGCTCGTTTGCTGCTATTGTCAATAAGCTCGAAGAGTACGATGACTTCGTAAGAGGTGGGAAGATCGTTAATGTCTCTGCTCTCAAATCGTAAGTGGATGCTCTGCAAGGACAAGGGAGTAGTGGGAAAAAATCACAATTCAAAAAGAAAGAGAGGGAAACCGCCTTTATTTGGGACCGAAACCCCACACCGAGACCTAGATTTCAACACAGCCCAACATATTTACCACCTTATCCCTACTATCCAAATCCTCACCCTGTCTACAACACAATATCAACCACCCCCGACCTCGTCCAAATTATGCCAACCCACCTACAGTCCTTTCCAAATATCTCAACCAAATTTTCAACAAACTCGTCCTCGACCTCTTTACCACCAAAGACTTCCCCCACCAAACAGACCCACCTATAACTATCCCCAACCCACTGAAACCTACAATCAAAGCCGTACCCGAACATTCCCAACATAGGCAGGCCGTTGGACTAATTGTATGAGCAACTAAGGCTGCCGGTAAAATAGGTGTGATTCCCCCTCCAACTTACCCTTATGGCATGCCTGCTGAATACGATCCACAGGCTATTTGTGCCTATCACTCGGGAGCACCTGGCCACCCAACCGCCGATTGTAAAGCACTTAAGCACAAAGTCCAAGACATGATCGAGGCAGGGGAAATAGTGTTAAGAAAAGGGTGAACAAGGATCGAGCATAAGTACAAGCCCCTTTCCCAAACACAAGGACACCTTTGAGGCATCCACCTCCAATGACGAAATTTGAAAATCCTAAAGGAGCTTTGCACAATTTGGATGGCCGAGTATCTTCCCTCTCGAAGGAAATTTCGGTAAATCTAGGGGTTGTCATTTATTAAAGTTCATGAAAACTGTTTCTTGCATATGTAAATAGCTTAATGAAAGCATCTTTTGCAATTGAGCTTTTGTCTTGTTTCCGCTTTGATTTGGAGTTTCATGAAATGCACAATTTGTTTTACTTGTTTATTTGATTATTGTCTCGAATTTCTTAATTCTTTTAGATGGCCAAAGATGAAATTATTTGACCCTTTGAATATCACTGTTCTGGAATCCGATGATGGCAATCTCGATACCACTCACGGCTTTGAGATTATGGAATCTGAAATTCAAAACGAAAGTGATAGTGAGGAAGTATCTGATTATTTTTCAAAAGGCCTCGAACAATATGAGGAAAAATCCAAACCGAACTTAGAAGAGACAGAGATTGTTAACATTGTCACTAAAAATCCCTTCATTGAGAAAGCCATACATTGAAAAATCCCTTCATTAAGAAAGCCCTTCATTGAAAAATTTCTTCATTGAGAAAGCCATACATTGAAAAATCCCTTCATTGAAAAATCACTTCATTAAGAAAACCCTTCATTGAGAAATCCCTTCATTGCGTATTCTAATGGGAGCCAAGTTGAAAGAAACTGATCGGTTAAAGCAGCGTCATGAACAATTGGCCCTGATTGATGAAAAGCGTCTGAATGCTATGGCCAATGTTATCAGAAACGCATGGCCCGGGCCTACAACAAGAAAGGTCCACCGACAATCCTTTGAAGAAGGGGACAAAGTGCTAAAACAAGTTTTTCCAATGCAAGATGAAACCAAAGACAAATTTGTTCCAAATTGGCAAGCGCCATTCATTGTTCAAAAAGTATTACCTGGCGGGGCACTCATTTTGGCAGAGATGGATGGGCAGACATTCTCTCAACCTATCAACTTAGACATGTGTAAGAAGTTCTTTATTTTTTGATTATGCAAATTTCTTTTGGAAATCATGCAAGGGACGAGACAAAAGTCAGGCCATCTTCCTTTCCAATCAAAATATTTCATCCCTAGTCATCCCCTTTGAGCTATCAGAATAATAATTTTCATTTGGCAGCCCCTGAGAATTGCAAACCCCATACTGGGACAAATTTATTTTGAGAAGAGAGATGATCAAGAGGAAAAAGAAGAAGGAAAATCCCACACTGGGGCAAATTTATTTTGAAAGAGAGATGATCAAAAAGAAAATAAAAACCCCACACTGGGGCAAATTTAATTTTTTAAAGAACAATGCAAAAAGTGAGGAAATGCAATGAAAAATGCAAAGAGAGAAAAATCCAATCAAACTAGGGCAAATTTTCCTCGATTTCGTTCAAAAATTGGAGATAATTTCAAAATGATGCAATCTCAGGTTATTCACACCTCTTATCAAAAAATTTGCTTTCAAGCCTCAACTTTTCTTGAAAAACACTCCACCTGACCTCATTACAAAAGCCCAAAGTCCTGACTTTTGTCACTTGCTGTTTTCTATTAGGCAGTTCGCTAATCAATTGGCAGGTGATGTCCATAATGCCTTCGCCTAAATTTATAAGGGAAGCACATTTTACTGATGCCAGCAATCTTCAACGCACATGAGTCAATCCGAAAGAGCACCTCGAAAAAGAAAAGAAAAGAAAAAGAAAAAAAAGAAAAAAGAAAGAAAGGCAAAATAAAAACAAAAAGGTGGGGGCAACCTTGGTGAAAACCCGAAAGAGCGCCGAGGTAAGGTTCTGCAGCAAGCAAGCACGAGGAAGAACAGCTGGTGACTTGGTTCATTTGGGATTTCTGTTCGTGTTGTAATACTTCTGCCAATGTCGAATTCCGGAACAAAGATGTCCAGGAATTCGAATATGACATCCGTTGGCCAAAAACTGTGTCATTTTGTAAAAAATATTCTTTTGTAAATACATTCTTATGAAACTCATTTTTTCTCAATTGCCTGTATTCATGGCATTTCGTAGGCTTAAGCACAGTTGGTTGTGTTTGCATTCTTTTGCATATTCATTTCTGCATGACATGTGAAATTACCTTGCATTCATCATTTTTAATCATTGCATTTTGGTGAATAACAATCCCCGTGGTTTATTCGAAACATATTTGGATTCAGTCATCTCTTGAAAATGGTTGAGATTCAGCAAAGCCGACTACGCAGGTTTCACAATATGACAAAATGCATACCTGGTCAGTCTGGAAAGAATCAGAAAGTTTTGAAGTGACAAATCCAACTAACTCAGATGCCGTAGCAAAAATTGACGAAGGCATCAAAAGACTCATGTTTACACGATTCTCAAAGGGAAACAGATCAAATGATGGTGGCAATTTCTTTGTTCTTTCTCTTTTGCAGGAAAATTTCATGCATAAATGAAAACAATCACAACTTGCACTGGAATCGGTATCGGAAAGAGTTCTCCAGTGAACAAAGGCGGATCGAAAAATGTTGCAAGCAAGTTTGATCAAAAGGTGCAACAACATGGCAATGCAGAATCAACTATTGGCTCAGATGCAAAAACTTAACCTCTATTGGGGCAAAATTTTGGGCTATTTTCAGATAAATATACTGGAATTTTTCATTTTAAATTTCTCGTTCGGGTCAGTTCCATGTTTAAATTTTTTGTTCGGGTCAATTCCAGATTTAAATTTCTCGTTCGGGTCAGTCCCATGTTTAAATTCTCATTCGGGTCAGTCCCATGTTTAAATTTCCTGTTCGAGTCAGTCCCATGTTTAAATTTTGTTCGGGTCAGTCCATGATTACATTTTTCGTTCGGGTCAGTCCCATGTTTAATTTCTCGTTCGGGTCAGTCCCATGTTTAAATTTCTCGTTCGGATCAGTCCCATGTTTAATTTCTCGTTCGGGTCAATCCCATGTTTAAATTTTTGTTCGGGTCAGTCCCATGTTTAAATTTCTCGTTCGGGTCAGTCCCATGTTTAAATTCCCTGTTCGAGTCAGTCCCATGTTTAAAATTCTCGTTCGGGTCAATCCCATTTTAAAATTTTTGTTAAAGGGGTCAATCCTCGTTTCAAAAGCATGAGTTGTTCGAGTAGTTGGTGGCAGAATAATCACAGGTAAGTATTTGGTGTCTACTTCTTTGTCTCAACTTTTTCGAAAACTCAGACAAAGAGGGGCAAACTGTAGACACCAAATTTTTAATTTAATTTATTTTTATTTTTTATTTAATAATTATCATCTATTTTTATTTTTGACATTTTAGATATTAATTTTTTAATTTAGCTTTATTTGTTGTTATTTTATTTATTATTATCCATGTTTGCTCATTAGTCTCTTAATTTTATTTTAAGGCATTTTTAGCATTATTATTATTAAGAAAAAAAAGGGAGAGCAAGCTCACGCCTGTGACTTGCACTTAATCCAAGCCTTTGCTTTATATCGAGAGCAAAATCATGCACGGGAGTACAGAAGAAAGGCATCACAGCTCCATTTCTCTCTTCCACCATTGGATCTTTTAATCCATTCCACCTGGCTTCATCCAAAATTAAGAAGGTTTGAGAGGGAAGCCAATCGAATGGCTAGAGGGAGGAGGTGAGCTGAAGTTTTTTACCAACCCTTGATGTGAGGGTTTAAGGTTTTCATGGGGTATAAAAGAAAGAGCGGACAGAAGATTAGGGGGGGAAGAGGCTAGTTGACGGCTGAAGGAAGGTTGTGGAGAGAACCTGAAGAGCAAGAAAGATAGGAGATTGAGAGAGGTTGTCTGCTGGGAAAAGAAACCAAGAAAGAAAACAAAGAGGAAGAGAGGTAGCTACGGGCCAGATCAGGGGAAAAAGGAAGGGAAATGGTGAAGGAAAAGAGAGAACTTTGAGAGGGTTTTGGGGCGAAGGAAAACGAAAGACCAGAAAAGAAAGGAAGAAAGCTACAGGAATCACAAGGAAAAGGGGGGTGACGGGCCGAGCAAAGATTTCCTTTTTCAATCATATCAAGCCTTGATCTGCTTTGTTCAAAAGGCTAAAGGTAATGTTCTTCTACGTTGGCTGTTCGTAGATCGCTGAGTTTATGTCTAAAGTGCAAAAACTTTTGCTTTCATGCCTGTTTTTCTTCCTTCCTGTGAGTCTTGTTTTGTGAATCTGGTTGGAGTGGAGAAACCCATGGATTTGGCCTAGGTTTGGGGACAAAAGTTTGTGATTCGCTTGCTATTTAATTGATATGCCAAATACGCATTTACCGCAGGCTTTTGGTTTTCTGTCTTGGTTGCATTTTTCCTATCCAGTAGTAATATTGGATCTATTGAGAATAGGAAGTTACATTTGTGTGTTGTTGACAACGTCAGAATGAAATTTTTGTGGTTTTTGGCCAATAAGTGTGATGAGTTTTTGGTTCTGGTTGGGGATGGGTGAACCTGTTTCATTATTTTGCTGCGTTTTATGATTTCCTTCTTCCTTTATCCTTTGTGTTGTTGATTCTTGGGCATGAGCTTTTAGAAGACGAAAGGCATAAGTTGCCTGAGTTTCGTTAGCTTTGAGACTGTTTGTATGATCCGTGAATTCGATAAAGCAAACCCATAAACTTGTGCATGAACTTGGATCTTGTAAAGCTTTTCCCATCCCAGGTTTTCCTTCCCCTTGTATGATTTTTTGGAGGATAAGTTTGTAGTACTGAATGAGAACTTGGAGCTTAGATTTTGTTGCTGGCTGTTTGTACGTGAGATTGCGGAGGTCCCTGAAGCATCAGAAATTACAAATGCTATTTAATCTTTGCATGCTATTTTATTCTGATTTCCTTTTGTGTCTAAACTAAGAGGAATGTTTGATAATCCTGTCACCTGGGTTCAGTTTGCATTGCGCATAAAATCTACTGCAACAAGCTCAAAGCTCTCGGTCCTGTTGCAGCAGCGTGCGCAGATCCCTTTTCTTTTCCTTAGATTGCCGAAGTTTTGGCTTTGTTTGAAACGCTTGATTGGTTTGCGGTTTGACTGAGACGTCATGTGCGTGATTGGGAACTTAGTGTCAAAGGCCATCAGTGTTCATTATCTGGTTCTTGGTTTGTTTTTCTTGGAAAGTCTGAGTAAAATTTTTCAGCAAGTGAGTATAGCATTCTGTTCCGTTGTTATCTTTCTTCTCCCCTTCGTCCCAAGTTCTTGTATTTGAGTTGAGTTATCAAATTCGTTGGAAATTTCTTGGGTTGCTTTGCATGGATGTGTCCCAGCTAAGTGAAACAAAAATGCAGCAGTTTGCTTGTTTTGTTCTTGCAAAAACTCTTGCTGCATTTTTCTTTCTTTTTTTTGTTGTCGGTCAAACCAGATTTTCTACCTTAATCCTGCAACAAAATTTCGTGTTTGATTTAGTCAATAATCCTGGTAGTTGGTGAACTTGTTTGCATGATGAAATGGAAAGAAACTTATGGATGGAATGGTGTAGAAAAGAAAGTTCTTTAAGAACTTGCATAATTTCTTTCTACGTTTTCGTTTGTTGGACGTGGAAGTTTGTTGAATCGCTGTTAGCTCCATGTTTATATGCTTAGATGGAATGGTTTTGATCAAAGCTTGAAAATAAGAAATGCAGCAAGCTTCTTTTTTTTCGGTAGTAGAAGCTTTCTTCGTAGCCTTTTTGCATGAAGTTTGCATGCAAAATAGTTTTCAAAAATTACACTTTACTCCCCTTAACTTCTAGCAATGCTACAAAGGCCCAATTGTTTGCAAATTAGGTCATAAAATAATTGCAATTTGAACCATTACTTGACTTTTTCATTTCTTATGGACCCTTGAAGTCCCCAAAATATTTTAATTGACTTGAATGATTGTTAATGTTTGCTATTGGGTTCTTAGAAGTTTCTATTTTTGAAATTTGATTGATAATTTACCTTTCTCTGTAACTATGCACTATTTGATTACATTTAAGTTGCAAATTGGGAGGGATTCATTTAAGTTGCAAATTGGGAGGGATTCGGTGATTTGTTGGTTTAATTTATTTTTTGCTTCTATTTTACTATTTGTGATGCCTTGACCTTTTCTTTTATTTTGAAGGTCAAATAAGTAATTTCACTCCATTAGGGCCCTAACTCAAGGGAGGTACACCCTTCCCTTATTTCTTACTTTATTTGACCCTACGTGTCCTATGTGACTTTACGTGTTTAATTGCATGCCTTTTAAATGTTTATTTATTTATTTCATTTATTTATTTATTTGTATTGCTTTAGTTTTGTTTATTGGCTTTAGTTTTGTATATTTATTTTAGTTCAATTTTGATCATTTGAAAGGCACTTGAATGCCAAATTTGTAATAGTTAGGTACTTATTATTTATTTTATTTCCCCTTTTAGATTGTAGTAGGGCCTCCCTAATGTAATAGATAGGGCTTCCTTTACTTTATTTGCCTTGCGTGATTTGCATGCTTACTTGCTATGTGTTACCGCTTTCCTAGAATTTAGCATCTAGATATGCATGCTTATGTGTTATGTGAATTACGTGCTCACATGCCTACTTGCTTTAACTATGCCCATTTACTTGTGTATATATGGTGAATGCAAATGTACGATATAACCGTGGCTAGTCCAATGCTAGTCATGGTTACTTATTCCCGATCGCTCACAAGTCCAATGCTTGTGAGAGAGCGTTAGTAAAGGGCTAGTCCAATGCTAGACCCAATAGGGCCGTCCCTCGCTAGTACATACTCGCATGCCTTCACTACATTTTCATGCATTTTTCTTAGTATTTTTTACGTTTTTGCATGATCCTTTACCCTTTTCCCACATTCAAAGTATGATCTTTAGGATTTTGCATTTCACTCTAGTCATTAGGGTCATTTGCCTGATTAGGTTAGGGAGTTACTCTTTTGGTAAGGGGGATGGACGACTACACATAGCCTTAGCACGCTCATTTTTTTTCTAACCAAAAGGAAAAGTAAAAGTCACGATTTAGGGTCTCCCCGTACCCGTCTTGCTTGCATTCCTCTAGGGTTCATGCATTTCATTTACTCACTATCACTTTGCACTCTCACTTCATATACTATTACTTTTTCCACATGTTCACTTCACATGACTCTTATCTTACACATTCTCACTCTACCACTAGCACTTTACATACTACCATTGAGCACACATGCACTTCACACTATCACTTTACATACCTCACCTTGCACCCCCATTTGCACACTCCCACTTACACACTATTATTTTTATTATTACTTTTTTCACTTCACACAAGTTCATGTTTTCACATTGCATACATTCATTCCATTCATTTTTTCGTCATTAGCATTACTCGTGACCTCTTGGAGGGCTTATCCTTGGCTATCACAACTCATGTGATTTAGTCCGATCGAGCCTCTAAGAGATATTTATCCCTTTTGATTCCTCATTAGATTTAGGATTGCATTCATATTAGTTACATCCAAATGCAATACATCTTTTGGTTAGAAATTAGGAAAATCATGACTAAATCATGCAACTAGTTTAGACTAGGTTCAGAGAGTGCCTTAGACATTGTCTTTGCCTTCCCTCTCTTCAACTGTGACCCCCGAACCATTTTTCTCTGATTTATCGTAGATTTTGGAGTCAATCTAAAAAGGTTTTACATTTAAATCTACATTTTTTGGGTGATTTGGTACACCCTAACTCAATACCAAGTAGCGACTCCTACATTTTATCAAAACCTTTTAGATTACTATTTTTGGCCAAAACGTCGCGTTTCAAAGTCCCATGGCCTTTCCCTTTCATTTTCACACACATCACCATTTTTCAAACCATACTTCACTCACTTATTATACTTT